>NC_061847.1:24956969-24964469 GCF_019202785.1 Penaeus chinensis | reverse complement strand
TTGTCCTCGTCAGGATCACGGGCGTCCGGCAGGAAGCGTCCTCTTCGAGCTCCTGGAGACAAAGTGGATCTGCAGCGTCCAGGCAAGTTCACAGCATTATGGGTCGTCTGGTACCTGCTCTGGCGAGTTCCTGGTCCTTCACTGGATCGAAAAGCGTAATTATCCTAGTCTTTCCCGGTTTCTGGCGAACTTCCGGTGACGATTTCCACAGCGCCCGAAGGTGACCGTTTTTGCAGCAGGACCTCCTTCGGTACTATGACAGATATCGTGAACGAGATTATACACACAAGGGACAAGATAGTAGGAGAAAAGAAAGACAGCAGAGAAGAGGGGATGTTAAGCACCGCTAGCCGATTATTTATGTAATTTGCAGTTTTTATGGTTGAATTTTCGTTATTTTCGTCTTCTACTTTTTTTTCATTTTTTTATTTTTTTTTTTATTTTCACAAAGTTAAGAAAAAAACAAATAGGAGAGAGAGACGGTAACAGCGGTCCTCATGGACCTAGCTTGAACTGCTAACCGTCTCTGATAGACAGGAGGGTAAATAAGGGAAATGACAAAGGCATCCACAAGGATTTACTTGAACCAATTGTCGTAACGCAGAGAAGAAATGTATGTCACAAGTCACACATCACGACTTGACAAACTCGCGGGAGTGCGTGAGAGAGTGTGTGTGTGTGTGTGTGTGTGTGTGTGTGTGTGTGTGTGTGTGTGTGTGTGTGTGTGTGTGTGTGTGTGTGTGTGTGTGTGTGTGTGTGTGTTTGTGTGTGAGTGACAGTTAATGAGAGTGAAAGTGACCTCACACAGACCGGACATGGGTGCCAAACACGGAAATTAACGTTCATTTTACACAAATGCAATAAACTAGCTATAGAAGTAATACAAATTTATTTCAAATACTACATTGAATTTAACATTTAATGATATGCGACAGAATGACGCACTAATGAATGGTGACTTCAAAACAATTCGCGAGCGAATCTTCTCGGGGAAAAAATTCTGCCAAGGTAACAACATGTCAAGCTGCGCATAGAGACTTCAATTGACGGGGGTCTCTCTACCCTAATTTGCCGTACTTTATGAAGCGAAATGAGCTGGGAAAATATTAATAACCCACTCTATCTGTCAGTCTGTGATGGGCGCTCATGCAATGCCCTACGGGTGTTTATCATGAATCACAAATCGATGGGATTTACCCCAAACATGGCAGCGACGTCAAAGGAGTGAGCGGGTTGTGATTAATAAGCGAATAACGATTCTATCTTAAGCCCTAGTCCTACATTATTTAACGGACGTAACAGTGGGTCACACCGGCTCAAAAAGTTGCCGAAGGAGCGCGGATCTATAGGCATATACGCAACCCCAAGTAATCAGGCATTCTGATACCATGATAAGGGGAATATCCCTGGCGCTATATAAAAATGTAAGTAATTCGCGTTACAAGCTCCGCTCTAGCGCCGATAGAACGTGTCACCATGAACATGTAACGGATGCCACGCGTTATCCTATAATGTAACAATCTGGAAAACAATATACAGGAAATGCCAGCTGTTTCTCACATTCATTTACCCGTGTCAATCACTCAGAGTGAAAGTGGGGTCAGGTCACACAGCTGTCCCAAGCAGATGTACTGATAGGTTTCACTCGTTGCAATTGAAACAATATACTCTCTAATCATGAGAAAAATTAAACAAATACGTAATAAATGAAAGACATTCCTATTGTTTGAACCCATACCGTGATCACACAGTAATGTGATGTGAGGTCAACAATGGAGAGCGTACCATTGTTGGCAATTAGCACTTTAACCTAACAAAACCAGCGTGAGCGTAACTGCACATACAGCTTAACACATTTAGGAGGAAGATAAAAAAAAAAAGGAAAAATGGCTCAAATATGTACTCACAACAGGTTCTGAAGACTTTTGCGTGTATGGGAGCGACTGGTCCGACCGATAACCAAATTTCGGAGACTGTGAGTCCATTGTTGTGTGCCAAAAGGACACAACGAACCACCCTGCCACCACTTATGTAAAGGATATTTAAAACGCCTTATACATATGGTTTAGCATGAGTAGTGAAAGGGACGGTGGGCTTAACCTCTTTTATTTCAGAAGCGTAAGCAACACAGATATTCACACGATACAAGTCTGGGTAAGGCTTAGTGCCAGGTCGTCAGCCCGGAGGGGGGCGCGCGGCTGGAGCCAGCATGACCCGACAAGCGGTCGGCAGGAACTCTCCGAAGTGACTCTCCTGACCTGGGTCATCCTGAGCCTTAACTACTGGTGGGTGGCGTGGGGCATGCCCTCTGGGGCCACCGGCTGGCTTAGGCCAGCATGGCCACGCCATGCTGGAGCTTAACCACGTGGGAGCTATTTATACATACTTATAGTGTGTGTGTTTATATAAGTATATATATACATATATATATGTATATATATATATATATATATATATATATATATATATATATATATATATATATATGTATATATATATATATATATATATATATATATATGTATATATATATATATATATATATATATATATATATATATATATATATATACTTATATAAACACACACACACTATAAGTATGTATAAATATATATATATATATATATATATATATATATATATATATATATATATATATATATATATATAGATAGATAGATAGATATATGTGTGTGTGTGTGTATATATATATATATATATATATATATATATACATACATATATATATATGTATATATATATATATATATATATATATATATATATATATATTTATATTTATATATATATATGCATATCTATCTATCTATCTATCTATCTATATATATATATATATGCATATATATATATATATATATATATATATATATATATATATATATATATATATACACACACACGTGTATATATACACATCCATAACTATATATCTATATTTCTCCCTCCCTCTCTCTACTCATCTCCTTCCTTCCTCCTCCCTCTCTCTCCCCCACTCCCTCCTTCCTCCTCCCTCTCTCTACCCCTCTCCCTCCTTCCTCCCTCCCTCGCTCTACCCTTCTCCTTCCCTCCCTCTCACTATCTCTCGCCTCCTATCTCCCTCCCTCTCTCTACCCGTCTCACGCCTTCCTCTCTCCCTCTATCTACCCCTCTCAATCCTTCCTCCCTCCCTCTCTCTATCCCTCTCCCTCATTCCTCCCTCCCTCTCTCTATTCCTCTCACTCCTTCCCCCCTCCCTCTCCCTCCTTCCTCCCTCCCTCTCACTATTTCTCTCCACCTATCTCCCTTTCCCTCTCTATCCCTCTCCCTCCTTCCTCCCTCCCCCCCCCCCCTTACCTCCCACTCCTAGCAGTATTTCTCCAGCCACAAAAGATGCGAAACAATAAAGGTTCAGAGAGAGAAAAGAACTAGTATAAATTACAAGAAGTTTGAAGAAGTTTGATAACGAGGAAGGTTAGTAGGAAATGAAGTTGCAAGATTCCAGCGAGAAAGAATGTTAAGTTGCGCAATTTAACGTCTGCAAGACATGGACGACATGTTATTAACACGATGGCAATGCAGGAAGAAGTCTAAATGTTAAACTCGGAAGGAATTTGCTTCGTTTTCATCTTTTGTTCTTCTTAGTAATTAATTAGTTATGTGAGATCATATATCTAACGCAGGAGGGGATTCATGTGGATGTATATAGTGGTGATTGAGATGAAGATGAGTATGATGACGGTGATTTTAACATTAATGGTGATGATGATGACGGTGATGATAACAGTAACGGTGGTGATGATGATGGTGATGATAACAGTAATGGTGATGAGGATGACGGTGATGATAACAGTAATGGTGGTGATGATGACGGTTTTCATGGGGATTGTGATGAAGATGATGAAGAGGATGGTGGGGATAATGAGGAGGATGGCAATGGTGATGATGATCATGATGATTATGATAATAAAGATGATGGTGATGGTAATGTTGATAAGGTGATGACTATGATAAAGATGACGGTGACTATGTTGAAAAGGATAGGTAATGACAATAATAATAACATACATATATAATAATACCTACAATAACGATACAAAGATAATAGAAACTGCTTAGAAAAAGAAAACAGAAATAAAAACACAATTCACTCCGCTAACAGACTGTACGGCAGAATGCATAAACAAGCATCGTAAAGTACGTCCAATGGTCTTCATCCACAAATTATTATTGGAAACCCAGAAACATTTTCCAGTGGCAGGATATAATCTCAGGTGACAATGACATAAAATAATAAGAACAATAAAAATGAAAGAAAGAAAGAAAGAAAAAAAAAAACATATAAAGAGCATTTTTCGAAAATACTCTAAGCCTTTCATATAAATGTGATAACGAATATATCAAAATGTATTGCATTTTAACGCTTGCTTACGCACAAAGACAGACTTTGGTGTGGGGGAGCTTATCATGTAGTGTAAACGAAGTAATTATATGTACACGCCAATTGTATTAGTTCCACACACACACACACTCACACACACACACACACACACACACACACACACACACACACACACACACACACATATATATATATATATATATATATATATATATATATATATATACATATATATATATATATATATATATATATATATATATATATATATATATATATATATGCGTGTGTGTGTGTGTATGTGTGTGTATGTATGTATATACATATATTCATATACACACACACACACACACACATATATACATATATGTGTGTGTGTATATATGTATAAATGTATATACATACATACATGCATACATACATATATATATATATATATATATAAATATATATATATATATATATATATATATATATATATATATATATATATATATATATACATATATGACACAAACACAGACACAGCAACATGTACACAAAGATGAAAAGGAAAACTGCCACAGTGAGAAACGAATAATAATCCGAAATGGATATATATATATATATATATATATATATATATATATATATATATATATATATATATACATATATATATATAAATATATATATATATATATATATATACACACACACACACACACACACACACACACACACACACACATATATATATATATATATATATATATATATATATATATATATATATATATATATATACATATATATACATATATACACATTCATATATACATACATACATATACACACACACACACGCACACATATATGCACACACACACACACACACACACACAGACTCATATATATATATATATATATATATATATATACATATATATATATATATATAATGTGTACATACATACATATATATAAACATACACGCACACGCGCCCTCCCACACACACACACATATATATATGACTGCCGAAATGGTCCAGTGGTTAGAGCTCTGGACCCCGACCCTCGTGGTCTCGAGTTCAATTCCCCGTCGCGGCGGTCGTAAAAATGCCTGCGCTCTGACTGCTTGCTCGAGCCCGGAAAACGATATATAGCATATATATATATATATATATATATATATATATATATATATATATATATATATATATATATATATATTTATATATATATATATATATAAATATATATATACATATATATATACATATATATGTATGTTTATATACATATGTATGCATATATATATAGATAGATAGATAGATAGATATACATATATATATGTATATATATATATGCATATATAACTATATATATATATATATATATATATATATATATACATATATATGTATGTTTGTATATACATAAAGAAAGAAGAATACATATATATGTGTGTATGTATGGACTGCAGTCAGACCGACGAAACAGAGTGGAAAATGACATAAATTGCAGAATATGTTCAGGAACTGTGAAACTTTAGAGCCACTGCATCTTCTTCCATTCTGGAAAACACTCATAGTTCTTTAAAACTTAAATTCATATGTCACTTATGAAGGGTAAATGAAAGTGGAGTTGTGGTAAAGATTAAAAAATACTTAAAAAAAATATATAACTTACACGCAAAAAGATTAAAGACTCTTTACTTCAACATAGTACATAGTTTTTTTTTTTTTATTTTTTTTTTTATTGACTCATTAAAATATATATTCCTTCACATATTTCGTTTGGTTTTTCCTTGAAATAAATCTAATGTATTTGATATGGTGTTCGCCATACTCTCTCTCTCTCTCTCTCTCTCTCTCTCTCTCTCTCTCTCTCTCTCTCTCTCTCTCTCTCTTTCGCTGCCTCTTCCTCTAACTCTATATGTGTCTGTATGTGTGTGTGTGTGTGTGTGCGTGCGTACGTGTACGTGTGTGTGTGTGTGTGTGTGTGTGTGTGTGTGTGTCTGTGTGTGTGTGTGTGTGTGGTGCATGCATATTACTATGTATATGTGTGCGTGTGTATGAGAGTTTCTACGTACCTGTTTCCACGTACCTTGTGGGTCTGTTTAAATATACACATGTAAAAGTACTCGATTTATCTCTTCACGCCCAAGAACCGAAAAGGACCATCCATTTGAAACTCCTAGGCGTAAACAGAAGCGGAGAATAAATTTACACAAAACGACTGAACAAATCACAGTCGAATAATATTTCTTGCGTAAAGGGAAACACTCCTGTTAACTTTATCAGAAATACAAGAGAAAGGAAAATTCCCAGACATAAACATATTAGATAACGGAAACGTATAATATATTCTTGGGAGACCTTACCCGGCCTCTTGTCCCTTAGCAAGCATTTTTCTTTAGCTCGCAATATCTTTACACACACACACACACGCACACACACCTATGTGTGTGTGTGTGTGTGTGTGTGTGTGTGTGATAAACGTATATATATATATATATATATATATATATATATATATATATATATATATATATATAAATATATTTATTTACATACATATATATGTGTGTATATATACATAATTGTGTGTGTGTATATATATATATATATATATATATATATATATATATATATATATATATATATATATATATATATATATACATATATATATATATATATACATATATATATATATATACACACACACTTGTGTATGTATATATATATATATATATATATATATATATATATATACTAAGAGGCTCCTTGCCATTATGTTTAAGAAGAAAAGTCTTTAACCAATGCATCCTCCCAGTTATCACCTATGGATCAGAAACATGGACTACAACCAAATTACTGGAGAGGAAACTAATAAGTGCCCAGAGAGGGATGGAGAGGTTGATGCTGGGAATTAGTCTAAGAGATCGGATGAGGGCGACGTGGATCAGGGAACAGACAAAAGTAGAAGATAAACTTGGGAGCATCAAAAAGAAAAAATGGCAATGGGCAGGTCATATATGTCGGAGACAGGACAACAGATGGACAAAGAAAGTAACAGACTGGATTATAGATAACATAAAGAGGCCAAGGGCCAG
>NC_061847.1:24916969-24919469 GCF_019202785.1 Penaeus chinensis | reverse complement strand
TCACACACACACACACACACACACACACACACACACACACACACACACACACACACACACACACACACTCACACACACACACACACACACACACACACACACACACACACACACACACACATACATACACGAAAGGCTGTGTTTTGAGGGCGTTGATGTGAAATGTTATATATGCTAATTTCCTGAAGACAGCATCCCTGTATTTGGAAGTGAGAGATCGTCTCCTGGGAAGAAATTGCTTTTTCGATGCGTTTGAAGTAATTTTTTGAGTTAAGATTTTTACTTTGTTGCCATTTGTTGTTGTCTTAGATTGTCTTAGCCTTGGAGTTATAAGAATAAACAGAAGGAAAACAATGAACGAGAAGGATAAGGAGACAAAAAGGGAAAACCAAAGAAAAGACGGAGGAAGAGAAGAAGGGATAAAGATATCGGTTGAAGCAAAGAGAAGAAAAATTGGAAAAGACATTGACAACGGAAAGACTTGACTACCACTGACAACTCTGGTTCAAAATAATCTGATTTCTTCTTGTAATAAAAATGGAAAACAGGCCAGTCCTTCACCCACCCACCAACTGCTAAAAAAAAATAAAAAATATAGGAACAATTGCTCGAATTCTTTTCGATTTCTTAAGGTTCTACAGCAAAATATTTTGATCTCTAAAGGTGAAAAAAAACATTTAGATTTGATAAAAGAAAAAAACACATGCAGCCAGATACACGCACACAACAACAACAAAAATAAAATAAATAGAATGACAAATACATAAATCGACAAAGAAAAAATATATAGAGAATATCACACATTAATATTAGAATATATGTTAGATTTCAAAAACAGAAACAACAGCCACAAAAATAAAAGAAACAGACAGACATACACATGAATAAAGAATAAAAGAAAAATCATACAGAGAATATCACTCATTAATATGGATAAAATGAATTTCAAAAAGAAAGACTTAGCATAAAAAAGGAACCCCCTTCGCAGATGTCAGTTTATTTCACTATTAAAAAAAGAGAAAAAGCTTTGATGACATCTATTACAACAGGATGTTCTGCCACCCTCAAGCTTTATCAGAACTGTCAATAACAGAGAGAATGGAGGGGAGGAAGGGAGGGAGGGAAGGAGGGAGGGAGGGAAGGAGGGAGGGAGGGAGAAAGGGAAGGAGAGGGAAGGGGATAGAGGGAAGGAGAGGGAAAGAAGTGAGAGAGAATGGGCTGGAGGGAGGGAGGGAAGGAGGGAGGCAGGGAGAGAAAGAGGGAGGGAGGGAGGGAAGGAGGGAGGGAGGGAGAAAGGGAAGGAGAGGGAAGGGGATAGAGGGAAGGAGAGGGAAAGAAGTGAGAGAGAATGGGCGGGAGGGAGGGAGGGAGGGAGGGAAGGAGGGAGGCAGGGGAGGAGGGAGGGAGGGAGGGAGGGAGGGAGGGAGAGAAAGAGGGAGGGAGGGAGGGAGAAAGGGAAGGAGAGGGAAGGGGATGGAGGGAGGGAAAGGGAAAGAAGTGAGAGAATGGGAGGGAGGGAGGGAGAAATGGAAGGAGTAAGGGAAGGAGGGAGAGGTTATGAAAGAGAGAGAGAGGGGAGAGAGAGAGAGAGAGAGAAGAGAGAGAGAGAGAGAGAGAGAGAGAGAGAGAGAGAGAGAGAGAGAGAGAGAGAGAGAGAGAGAGAGAGAAAGATAGAGATTGCCTCCTTGATATAAACAAATCAGAGTCCCAGTAACCAAACAAAAACAACAGCAACACAATCATCCTAAAAGCATGATGTCCAAAACGCCACAGCAACAACAACAACAACAACAACAACAACTACTACTACTACTACTACTATTACAACAATAATAAACAACTACTACTAGTAGTATTACTACAACTACTACAGCAACAATAAAACTATAACAACAATAACAGCAACTACTACTACTTGTACTACAACAACTACAACAGCAACAACAACTACTACATCATTAACAACAACAACAACCCCTACTAGTACTACTACAACTAAACTAACAACAACAACAAACAACAACAGCAACGAAGACCAAGATAAGGACGCGAGACAAAGACGAAGGAGAAGCAACTCGAAGCCCTTTACGAAAGCAACAACTCACCCTCGCGACCTGAGCAATCTAACCGTATGACACGTTAATTCCTAAAACTTCCTGCGCGTTGGAATAATAAAGAGGTTATATCTCACGCAGTGTCGCGTTCTTGGGGAGGGGGGAGGGGGGGCAGGAAGGGGGGAAAAGGGGTATGGCAAGGGGGAAGGGGGAAGGGGAAGGTGGGGAAGTGGGGAAGGGGGAAGGGGGAAGGAGGAAGGGGGAAGATGGGGATGGGGGAAGGGGGAAGGGGGAAGGAGGAAGGGGGAAGATGGGGAAATGGGGAAGAGGGAAGGAGAAGGGGGGGAGGAGGGGGAGAGGGGAGGGGGGCAGGGGAAGGGGGAGGGGATTAGTGGGAAATAAAGGTAAGAGGGAGGGAGAGGGTGCGAAGAAAGGGGAATGGATGG
>NC_061847.1:24899469-24901969 GCF_019202785.1 Penaeus chinensis | reverse complement strand
TCGGCTGAAGGCTAAATAAATACAAATGGAGCGATTGATCTAGTTGAGATATAAAGATTCTGGAGAGATATAAATTTCAGCAGTAATCATGAAAAACGTAACCTATGAAGATTTTGAGATTAAAAATAAAATTTAGAAAATACGAGCGCACGCACACACACACACACACACACACACACACACACACACACACACACACACACACACACACACACACACACACACACACAAAGCATCAGACCCAAACGAGTGTAAAAAGAGAGCCTGTTGACAGCACTCAGTCAAGGAGGTCCCAAAATTCGCTATGGCGCCGGACAGCTAACTTTTAAAACCCGTTTATAAAGTTAGCTCCTTTTCTCTGTCCCTCGGCTCTGCCCGCTCGGCCGCTCGTGACATCCGGGAGATTAGAACCGAGAGAGGAATGACAGTCTTGGAGATCTGGTTCCAATGGGGGATTTTCTGTTTGTTGGGGGTTATTTGGTTTAATTTTTGGTTCGAATTTGGTACCTGGTTGGTCATTTTGGTTCGGTTTTCGTATCTGGTTGGTTCATTTTAGTTCGGTTTTAGTTTCTGGTTGGTTCAGCTTCGTTTGATTTTGGTTCTTTGTGGTTCGGTTTTGTTTCGGTCTCGATCTCTGTTTGGTTCGGTCTTGGTCTCGGTTTGGTTCGGATTTGGTCACTGGTTCGGCCTTGGCCTCTGTTTGGTTCGATTTTGGTTCTTTTTGGTTCGGTTCTAATTCTTTTAGGTTGGATTTTGGTTCGGCTCGGTTTTGATTTGTTATTTTTTGGTTTTGGCATCGCTCTCGTTTTTTTTTTTTTTTTTTTTTCTCGAATCTTTGTTTTTGTTCTTACATGTTCCTTGAGTAAATATAACCAATAAAACTAATAATAATAGTTATAATGGTTATGACAACCTTAATGATGATAATTTTAATATTGATGAGTTGAGGAAAACAAACAAAAATCTAATAAGTAAATAGTAAATAGATAAAAAAAAATATATATATATATTAATAGATAGGTTAAGTAGACCTCCCAACAGTCTAATATGTTTTCCTCGATTTCGTGAAACAACTAAGGAATACAGCATCCCCCTCTCCAGTTACCGTCGCCATGGCAACCTCTCGCAGTTACCGCGTCTAACAAGATATTTTAATAACGCTTATCCAGAGGAAAGTTTCTAAAGAGAATACTTGAGTTTAAGTGACTTCTTAAGTATCCAATTACTTTTAGCATTGGTGGCTGTCTGCGGTTGGTTGTTGTAAGATATCAAAAATTAAATGCCTTTGTCTGTTGGTGGAGGTGGGTAGGAGATATTTACCTGTTTATTTGTGAGTGTGTGTGTGTGTGTGTGTGTGTGTGTGTGTGTGTGTGTGTTAGTGTGGGTAGATGGACTGATAGATTGATAATCATAAAAAAAAAAAATACATATAGAAAGATCCACAAAAAATATGCATAAAAATAAACACACACACATACAAACAGACACACACACACACACACACACACACACACACACACACACACACACACACACACAAACACACACACACACAAACACACACACACACACACACACACACACACACACACACACACACACACACACACACACATATATGTATATATATATATATATATACATATATATATATATGTGTGTGTGTGTGTGTATATATATATTTATATATATATAAATATATAAATATATATATACACATATATCCATATTAAATTAACATGAAAAACATCTGTCCAACAGAGTGTAGTATCACGTCACTCCAGTTTCGACGAAGCAGTTAATCAGTGAAGCAGTGAAGCAGTGAATCAGTGGAGCAGGAATTTTCGAGCAAGTGACCCTTCCGCTTGGATGACATCGCTAGTAATGTCATCTTCCACTCTTGCTTCTGTCGTTAAGGGTAATCTTGCTCTTGGCTGGTGCAATATGTTATCTCCGTTACCAGAGTTTTCGAACTATTAGGTTAATGAAAAGTGTGAATGAAATTATTGAAACGAACTATTCTAGATGTAAGGGTGATTTTTAAAGACGTTTATTATTATTATTATTATTATTATTATTATTATTATTATTATTATTATTATTATTATTATTTTTGTTGCTTTTTATCATGTTTTTTTTTTTTTTTTTTTTTTTTTTTTTTTTTTTTTTATAAGGACCAGTAGAATAACAGACAGTTACATTCTATCGAAGACCAAATAAATTTAATAAAGAAAAGGAAAATAGCAAATAGCAAATTGTAACGTGTTGATATAAAAACAACAGAAAAAGAAAAAGAAGGAAAAGAAGAAGAGAAAATAGAATAGAGAGAAAAGGAGAAGAGGAAAAAACAAATATATACCCAAACCCTAGAAGACGAATAATAAGGGTAATAATAATAATAAAAAAAAAAAAACAGACACATGAAACAGAAAAAGGTAAAAAATAAAACTAGTCATTTTACGCCCAACTAAATGTTTCCACGGATAGAGAACAAAGTGCC
>NC_061847.1:24831969-24834469 GCF_019202785.1 Penaeus chinensis | reverse complement strand
CCCTCTCTTCCCTCCTCCACCTCTTTCCTTCCACTCGTCCTCCTCCATCTCATTCCTCCCTCTCTTCCTCCTCCATCTCCTCTCGTCCTCCTCCACCTCCATCCTCCCTCTCTTCCTCCTCCATCTCCTCTCTCCCTCCTCCACCTCCTCATCTTCCTTTCTTCCTCCTTTTCCTACGGCCACCCCATCCCACGCTAAGTCTGCCTCTCACCTTAGGTATTTTCCGAAGAGTTAAAGTTTCTCTCATTAGCAAGGTATTCATAAGGTGGGCAGGGGAGGGAGGGGGGGGGGGTAATAGGTTAACGGAAGAGGGATGGGGGGTCGGGCACAGGGGGAGGGAGGGAAGGGGAGAGGGGTGGGGGGATTGGGGGGTTGACAAGAGGGAGAGAGAGAGAGAGTAGGGGTGTAGGGAGGGTAGGAGAAGAGTAGGTGAGTAATAGGAGGAAGGGAGAAGGAAGAAGGAAGTTAGATGAGAAAGTGTTTTTTTTAAAGAGAAGAAGGACAGTAAGTAGTTAGGCGAGAGAAGAGAAGGGGAGGTGGTGGATAAGAAACAGACGAAGGAGAAGGGGGAAGAAAGAGAATAGGTGAATGAGATAGGGAGAGGAGAAGGGGAAAAGGGGGAGGAGCAAAGTTGAATAAGAGGCGGAGAAGAGAATGAGGAGAAAGGAGAAGAGGGGATTGTGGACAGCGCCAAAGAAAAAGAGAGAATGAGGAAAGGAAAAATGAGCAGAAGAATGTCAGATATACTGGGACGTGAATGGAAAGAGATAAAGAAATAAAAAGAGGAGAGAGAAAACAAAGGAAGGAAAAGAAGACCAGATAAAGAGAGACGGGAAATATCATTATCATTAACATCATTATCATTTTCTTTATTATTATTGTCATTATTTTCATTGTCATTATTTCTAATATCACTTATTATTATTATCATTCTCTATTTGATTATGTATTATTATATTTAATGCTATCATTATCCTTAATATTCTTATTACTATCATCAAAAGTATTATTATCATTATCATTGTTTACTATTATTATTATCATTATTAGTATTATTATTATTATTATTATTATTACCATTATTATTAGTACTATGATTAAGATCATTGTCATTACTTTTATTTCTACTATCATTATCATCATTTTCATTATTTCAGTATCAATATCACTACTACTATCATTAGTAGTTTTAGTTGGAAAATAATTATCATTATCGAAATAATTTTATCATTACTATCACCATTATAATCGTCATCATGATGACATCATTATCATTATAATTTTCATAATCAGTATCAATACTAATATTATTATTGTTGTTATCCCTATTATACTTACACACACTTATGCAAAAAAAAAAAAAAAAAAAAAAAAAAAAAAAGTTCAAATAGCTACACGCAATTACGCACAGAAAATCGCATATTCACACAAGTATAAGAATACTTACCCAAGGAAAAAAATCTACAAGATGTGTCCTAAAACCCTCAGTCGAATTCGATCCTCTAACACCCGATTCATCACGCCATACATGATGCTCATTTGTTTTGATCGGATCCGAACTTATACACTATAAGGGCACGTACTTACATATTCTCACAGGAAACGCTTACCAAACCCAACGCCCAATAAAGACACCTGGTTACGTATACTTACACAGATTATTACCAAACCTAACACCCAGTAAAGACACGTGCTTGCATATACTGACACACATAAGGATACACAAACACACCTAGTTCGATCATCTTCAAAAGCCCTAACTCTCTTTATCACAGCAGTAAAGTCACGAAAGTTCTTAGGATTGCGTAGTGTGGGTTAATATAGCCAATCTCCAGATAAATTGACTGATTAATCGCTGCGGCTGCAGGATGTAGGAGGGAATGGTGAGGAGGGAGGAGAAAAGGTGGAAGAGAGAAGGGGAAGGTGAGGGAGGAGATGAGAAAGATGATTAATGAAGGAGAGAGGAAAGATATAGGGATAGATAGGATAGGAAAGGGGTTTAAAATGGGATGAAAGGGAGGAAGGGAGGGAGAGAGGGAAGAGAGAGAGAGAGAGAGAGAGAGAGAGAGTAGACAGACAGTCACACACACAAACACACACACACAAAAAAAAAAAAGACACACACGCACACACACACAGACAAACAGAGAAAACGAGAAAAACAACGAAAGTAGAAAGGAGAAACACAGACAAAGAAAGGGGAAAGAGGAGAGAGAAGCAAATACGAAAGAGATAGACAGCTAAAAGAAAGAGAAACGCCTCTTTTATCGATGTCTTCCCCTCAAGAAGAGGAGGAGGAAGAAAGGGCTCATCAGGGAGGTCACGTGATCGATGGAATTTTCCTTTTTATCACCTCACTCTTTTTCTTTTTGCAAGGGGCAGATGTATGTGTCTTCTCTTGCTTCTGCTTCTGTTATTACTACTACTTCTTATTTTCCTTCTTCTTCTTCTTTCCTTCATCTTTTTCCGTTTTCTTCGTCTTCCTTTTCGTTATCTTCTT
>NC_061847.1:24789469-24791969 GCF_019202785.1 Penaeus chinensis | reverse complement strand
CATTTGTCTGGCGACGCCCCGCTCGGCTCGACATGGGCGTAGACTGACTCCGAATGGCTGAAGGAAACTTAATTTCCGGGAAACAATTGCGCGTGCCATAGGGGGAGGGGGGGGGGGGGGAGGGGGGATTCTGTCCTAGGGGAGGATTCAGGGTAGGGGGGGTTCTGTCCTTTGAGAGGGGGGAGGGGGTTGAGGGAGAGGGGTTCTGTCCTCTGGGAAATTGGAGGACGGGGAAAGGGGAGTTTAAAGGGAGGGTTGGTGATGGTTTGGGGTCTGGCCTTGTTGGAGGAAGTGAGTGGTGGGGAGATGTTGGAGGGGGGGGGGAGCTAGGTGGGGATTTACGGGGGGAGGGAGGGGGGAAGGAGGACTTTGGGGGAAAGAGAGGGTGGGTGTATATGGGGAGAGTGAAGATTCCTCAGAAATACACTTTCAACTGTGCTTATGAATACGGTGTCTTGGATAAATTCTGACTGCGGGGTCCGTACAGTACAATAGCAATGGAGAACGATGATGAATCTGTCCATCATGATCGTTTCATTAATGTTCTCTCTTCTACACCATGGATTCTACAACACTTTAAAAGTCATTAATTGTAAACATGATAATAACTTGTATTGCCGTTTAGTTCATATCCTCCTCTCATTCCTCATACTATGTAGAGACAATAAATATTTAATGAAAAATAAAGAGTTCGACATACTTTTCCTTGGGTCTTTTTAAACTGCTCTGTTCTTTTAGTTTGATATATTGCTCTTATCATCAAGAAAATACACTATATTTCCCACCATTGGATCTGACTTCTAAGCCATCTCCAGTTATCAATCTAACCTCATTTTTAATAGATTGATACACGCTCATATCCACGCTTGAGCGGCTACGAGGTCCTATTATATAACATGTCATTTTACACCCTGTTAAGCTTAACGAGTCTTACATAGGCCTAAAGAGGGTCCCTCTGACATTGTTGATGTTTTTGTTTTTGTTTTGTTTTTGAAAGCACACTATAGAGAATTAGTTTTCATGCTACTAGTTTCTGGTTATGAGTTAATAGGTATGCAAATGAATAGATGAATAAGTAGATATATAAATAAATGAGACATTAATATTTTGATTAAAATACCTAGGTTTTGTGGTTCCTGTGATCATAGTTTCGAGAAATTATACAGATAGTAAATACCATTCTGATAGGAAATATATTCCTTACAAACAGTTTCTTACAATCAAATTAGCTTTTCTTTGAAATTTCATGAACAAGTTTTGGATTTTCTTCGTGTTGCAATTCGAATGTTCACAGAAAGCTGGTTCATCTATATCAGTGGTTCCCAAACTTTTTATTTTGGTAAACTTGATTGAGAACAACAAGTTAAAATACAAAGATGTATTTCGCTAATCAAACTTCTTTTAGTAAACCATTGTATTTTGTAATTTTAGCTGTTGCCTGCCTTTGACTCGCCTGGGAACCGATGATCTACATGGACCTCTATTCGCTAAGTGGACAATAGGCTTGAGCAAGGTAAATAGTCTGTGAATCCTGTGCATTCAGTTTCGAAACCTATCAAAGGATTATTTAATATTGAATAATCCTTTGATAGGAAAAAATCAATATTATAAAGGGTTAATTTTCATATGAATACTAATTTCAATATACACCAATTTCTGCAATATTACTGAATATAACAAAAGCTCTTCGTACCACCAAAGCAGATTTTAAAGACCTCTCGATCAGACTCGCTACTGGCTAGGAATTTATGAATTTGAGTACCTAGTTAAGATGTGATTATCAGTCTGGTCATTTGATGTGTATTTTTGTCTGATTTCATTTGATCTATTTGAACACGGTCTGAAACATCTTGAAACAATATTTAAAGTAATAAAGTGATTTTTAGTATTCTTCTCCCTCTCCCTCTCCCTGTGAATGTTGTTTGTTTCATAATCATTATCAAATATTCTACCTAAACACATACGTAAGACTACGTAAAAGTATTCCAGGAAAAATGTATAAGTGGTTTAGTAATAAACACTTTTTTTTTCTTTGCAGTCGTCTAGAGACTATGCAAGTGACCGAAAGTTGTGGGGTAACGGTTATTAATACCATCATCATCATCATCATCATCATCATCATCATCATCATCATCATCATCATCATCATCATCATCATCATCATCATCATCATCATTAGTTATATATAACTAATATACAAATACACTGCATATATATGACGAGAGTTATGCTAGAGATTCTTGTGTGATACTTAAATAAGCATACGAATGAAAATTACAAGTGAAACCAACCTAGACCTGACCATTAACGACCATTAGTTGATCCCACGTGTTGTCTTCTTTCACGTGTTACATGTACAGAAGCTTTCTCACGCTGGACACGTAAACAATACACACTCACGGACTCGCATTTATTCTGATCCCAGTCTCGCAATCCTGATTTCTTTTATATTATTCATACATACGTGGGTGTGTATTTACCTTTGTTTTTGTTTTGTTTT
>NC_061847.1:24779469-24781969 GCF_019202785.1 Penaeus chinensis | reverse complement strand
TGGTTATGTTATATAAGTAAGAAATAGTATGATCCTTATGGCATGGCGTCAGTCGTCGGTTTGCTTCGGAAGATAATCTGAGCCATAAATAAAAAAAGGGTCTAACATTAGGTACATAACCTCTCAGGCATTCATCATAAAAAGAAAACAAAAAAAATAATGGTGATATTCTTCAAATAAAAGTTTTCTGAACAATTCTCGAGCAGCCTCACACAACTGACTCATTCATATATGAAGTTAGAGACCTTGTACTTTACCTATGTTTAATGAGAGAAATCGGAACGGAAAATTATATATATATATATATATATATATGTATATACATATATATATGTATATATATACATACTTAATGTGATAAATCGTTACTGCTACAATGAAAACGAGGCAATAATTCAAAGGCACCTTGGGCGCTCAATGCAGGTGGGCGGCGGTTAGCTTCTCTTACTCATTCATTCCTACACGCACAAACATACATACATATCTATACATACATATATATATATAAATATACATATCCCGTATATATGCATATATATATATATATATATATATATACATATACATATACATGGGTGTGTGTGTGTGTGTGTGTACATATATATAAATATATAAATAAATAAATAAATATACATATATATATATATATATACATACATATGTATGTATGTGTGTAAACATGTTTATATATGTATGCATATATATGTATACATACGTATATGTGTATATATAATACATATTATTATTGTTATTATTATCATTATTGTTATTATCATCATCATCATCATCATCATTATCATCATTATCATCATTATGAATATTATTGTTATTATTATTATTATCATTGCTATCATTATTTTTGTTATTAATATTATCATTGTTATAATTATTATTGTTATTATTACTAGTAGCAACAATTTTATTAATAGCAGCAGTAGTAGTATTGGTCTCATTGTTGTTACTGTCACTATTATTATCATAATCGTTATCATTATTATTACTATTATTATTTTTGTTGTTACTGTTGTTGTCATTGTTATTATTGTCATTATCATCATTATTTACATTATTATGATTACTATTATTACTATCAAGTGTTATCATTAGTATCATCATTATTACTAGCATCATTATCTTTATAATTATCTTTTATTGTTGTCCTTTTTGTTATCATCATCATTACTATTATTCTAATATTTGTATGCTAACCATCGTCATTATTATCATTATCTTTATCATTATCATTGTTATCAATATTTTTATCATCATTATTCTTGTAAATGTGAATTTTATTATTATCATTATCACGAATATCATTATGTATATCATCATTGTCATGGCTGTCGTTATTATTACTAATGCCATTGTCATTACGAGCATTATGGAATATAAATTAATTATCATAAATGTACGTTGTATTTGTTGTTGTTGGTGTAGGCAGTTTCTCATAATTATATTACTGTTGTTTTATTCATTGTTATTGTTGAATCGGAAATTATTGCACATTCCTGTTAAGCGTATTTTCATTGATGTCCCTCTTTTGTTAATGATGTATCGTAGTGGTAGCAGCAATATGAGTAGTAGTGCTATTGTCGTTAATGGTTAGCGTGATGGGAAATGAATAAATAGGATTTTTAGCACTCTTGTTCTTGCTGTTCATTCTTAGATATTTATATGATAATAAAGTGTCAAGTAATGTCCTGTCCGATTAATCAGGATCTGTATAATTTTATCACTGATAATGACGTTTAAAAATAATTACAGAAGAAAAACGGCAACATTTCTGATTTGATATAACTTTTTCCTGTGATATAAAAACACTGGCCACTCAATCACTGCACACCATTTACTGCATGAATATTGATAAACCGGAAAATTGCATTTATTCCCATGTTGATTGGATATTTTCAAAACAAATATTTCATTAGCTTTTTAAGATGGGAGTAAACAGCGATTTGTAGATAGATATAAAGAGAGATGGAGACATATAGAGTCATAGACAAACAGAGAGAGACAAAGAGAGGGAGGGAGTGAGAGAGAGAGAGAGAGAGAGAGAGAGAGAGAGAGAGAGAGAGAGAGAGAGAGAGAGAGAGAAAGAGAGAAAGAGAGAAAGAGAGAAAGAGAGAAAGAAAGAAAGAAAGAAAGAGAGAAAGAAAGAAAGGAAGGAAGGAAGACAGAAAGAAAGAAAGAAAGAAAGAAAGAAAGAGAGAGAGAGAGGGGGAGAGAGAGAGAGAGAGAGAGAGAGAGAGAGAGAGAGAGAGAGAGAAAGAAAGAAAGAAAGAAAGAAAGAAAGAAAGAAAGGAAGGAAGGAAGACAGAAAGAAAGAAAGAAAGAAAGAAAGAAAGAAAGAGAGAGAGAGAGAGAGAGAGAAAGGGAGAGAGAGAGAGAGGGAGAGAGAGAGAGAAAGAAAGGAAGGAAGGAAGAAAGAAAGAAAGAAAGAAAGAAAGAAAGAAAGAAAGAAAGAAAGAAAGAAAGAAAGAAAGAAAGAGAGAGAGAGAGA
>NC_061847.1:24759469-24771969 GCF_019202785.1 Penaeus chinensis | reverse complement strand
AAAAGGGAAAGGGAGGGAAGGTGGGAATGAGGAGGGGAAGGTGGGAATGAGGAAGAGAAGGTGGGAATGAGGAAGAGAAGGTGGGAATGAGGAAGGGAAGGTGGAAAGAGGAAGAGAAGCTGGAAAGGAGGAAGGGAAGGTGGAAATGAGGAAGAGAAGCTGGAAAGGAGGAAGGGAAGATGGAAAGGAGGAAGAGAAGGTGTAAATGAGGAAAGAAAGATGGAAATGAGGAAGAGAAGTTGGACATGAGGAAGAGAAGGTGTAAATGAGGAAGAGAAGGGGAGGAGGGGAGGAAGAGAGGGAGGAAAATGGATGAGGAGGGGGGGGGGGGCTGTTGGAGGGAAAGAAGGAAAAAGAGAATGAGGGAAAGGAGGGAGATTAAGAAGAGTGAGGGTTGGAGGGAGGGAAGGAGGAAGGAAAAGTGAATTAAGAAAGGGGGGGAGGGAGAGGGAAGAGGATGGACGTCAAAGGCAAAGAGTAAAAGAGGGAAGGAAGAGGAAGGGAGGGAGGAGAAGAGAGGAGTGGAAAAAAATAGAATAGGGATAAAGAAAGAATAAAGATAAAGACATACATACAGACAGAAAGAAAAAAGAAAGACAAAAAAAAAGAAAAAGAAAGATAGAAATGAAATTAAATAAAATAAGATAATGGAGATAAAAGGAGAGTCAACAATATACACACATATTCAGACACTCAGAAACAAAACCCAAATAGTAAAAGTGTAACAGAGATAAGAAAAATATCTATAAAATGAAAATAAGGTGAAACGAAATTAAACAAAATAAAAGCAATATAGATAAAATCAAATAGACTGGACTCAAGCGAAAAAAAAAAACATGAAATATAGAAGAAAATTTAAAACAAAATAAAAAAAACTAATATCATAAAATAAAACAAATGAAAACAAAGCAAACAAAACAAAAATCAACCACGGGATGAAACTAAAAAAAAAAAAAAAAAAAAAAAGAAAGAAAGAAAAAGAATAGCAAAAGGATTGGCCCCAGTGCTAGTAATCCCGGATTTGTATTGTGCGAGAGAGAAAGATACTTGCGCCGTGGTTGTAACAAGGAACAGAACAACCAGTTAATACACACACATACGTACACACACACGCGCGTTCACACACACGCGCGTTCACACACACACACACACTTACATACGCTTACAGTTTATAAATACATGGATACATGTGTAAACAAACTCGCACACGCATGTATACGTAAACATACACAGGATACATATGCATGCACGCACTTACTCACTCGCGTGCACACACACACACACACACTCGCACAGACACACACACACACACACACCTAGACACGCATCCTACCCCCCCCCCCCCCCCCCGCCACTAACCCCCCCCTCCTCCTCCTTTCCTCAGCCAACAGACGCACGTACTAACACACTAATCAATCACCCTAATATCGTTATTAAATTCGTTATTATGTTCATCCAAGCGACGTACAAAATTCTAGATTCAATTATCATAGTTTCTATTATCCCTCGTTTCATTATACTGTTATTTATCACCCTCTTTCTTCTCCCCTTAATCAATTTAATTTTTTTTTCCCATCTTCCGCTTTTTTTTTTTTTTTTTTTTTTTTTTTTTTTTTTCTCTCTTCTCTCTCTCTCCCTATTCTCTTTCTATTTTTCGTTCTCATTCCTTCCCCTCTTGCGTCCCCTTGTTGTCGTGTCCTCTTTCCTTCTCCTATTCTTTCTTTTCTTTCCCTTCTCTCCTTATTTCTTCGGCCTCGCCTCCTCTTCTTTCTCCCCATTTTCCTTTCCTCCTTGTCTTCTTTTTTTCTCTTCTCTTCCTCCTTTTCCCTTATGCTTCTCCTTTTCTCCCCTCTCCGTTTCTTTTTCTCTCGTATGCCAATTCCTTTAGTTAATTTAGCAGTTTCGTCATTCTATTTCACTTTTCATTCCTTATCTTCATTCACTTTTTCCTTACATTGTGTGCATATCTCTCTCTCTCTCTCTCTCTCTATATATATATATATATATATATATATATATATATATATATACTCTATCTCTATCTCTCTCTCTCTCTCTCTCTCTCTCTCTCTCTCTCTCTCTCTCTCTCTCTCTCTCTCTCTCTCTCTCTCTTTCTCTGTTTCTCTCTCTCTCTATCTATCTATCTATCTATCTATCTCTCTCTCTCAAGTGACATTGCACATTTATGTAATCGAGTTGCAATTATAAATGCAATTAATATTTGGGGAAAATCCTTAACAGTCGTCAAGGGTCGCATTTGATATTAATGATAATAATAATTAGGATCATAATGATGATAATGATGATTAAATGATTAGTAATCTCAGATCCCAAATAAAATATCTAAAATTTACCGTATATTTGTTTCAAGCAAATGGACATATATATTTCTTTCGTGTAGTTGTATTTTGTGATGGTTTTTAGTATCTATTAGTGTTTCATGCATTGTAAAGTCAAAACACTTGATTCCATTAATTACAATGTGACATAGTACAGAATACAGAATAAGTAGAAACAATATCAAATACATTAGTAGGGTAGTAATAAAATAAAATAAAATAAGTTGGTCACATCACGCATGGTTTGGCTTTGCATTGTGGGTGCAAGCTTTGATTCGAGGTGAAGCTGGTGCATCATTTGTATATGAAAGAGCTTTTGTTTGTGGGAATTACGTAATCAGTGAATTATCACTGAATTGAATTATCATTGCAATTATGTACTGTGAGTTTTATAACGTTATTTTTGTATAATAAATGCGGAGGTAATTGATTAATTGTTTAAGTAAATGATATGAGGAATAATGGAAAAAAATAGAAAACTGGTATGAGAAACACGTTTGATAATGGATATGTGTATTTTCCTTCCCTTAATGAATTGAATTTCCAAAGCGTTTATTCTGACTATGATAATATTCCACCATGTTTAAGATTATAGTCTATTAGTATGGACAATGAATTTGAATATTAATATTGCATATGATTTAGGCTGAATGGGGATAACTACCTTCATTAGAGTCTGTTTGTCAGCGGCACATAAGGATGTGTGACGGCGTGTTATTTACTTTTGTGTATTATGAATATGCGAGATCTATATAAATGCCACAGGATGTAGACTGTGTTATGTTGTTGTTTTTCTTTGTTTCTTTAATTTACTACCATGTTTCCTATGTTAATGTGTTGTGAGGTTGATAATCTTTCAGTAGCTAAAGTTGTGAAGTTGTTTTCTTGATGGCAATATTCTTGTTTCCTTATACTTATTTATGATATATAAATTTACAGGTTGAATAATCTGATATATGATATAGCAGTCTTGAGTCTTATTTCCCGAGAAGTGATTATTTCTTGATACAATAATGATAATAACGATCATAAGAATATGATAATGATAACAATTATGATGATAAAACTTGGAGATCCATGTTGTTATGGTGTTATAGTGGCCCTCTTGTTGTTTTAGCAAGAGCTGTGCAATCGTGCAGTGGAAAGTTTCGTGATAATACCGTGAAAGCTCGTGGTCATTTTTAACATATCGTGATTCACGTTAGAACTACCAAGGTCTATACCCACAAGATCTCGTCACTGCCGTCCCGCTTACCTTTGGCTGAAGAGAGTATAATGTCATTGGTAACCGAGTCCTTGTGGGAATGGGCTTTGGTGACAGAAAACGTTAAAAGCAGGAACTATTATAGTGTTGGAATTATTTTTCCCATATACTCCTCGTATGTATGTCGTGGCACTCTACATCTAACTGTATGAAATGAATTATTATTATTGATGCAATTAACTTTTATTGTTATTACTTAACATCATTGCAATTATTATTATTTTTTAATTCTTACCACAATGAATAGGTAAGCAATGCAATAACACATCAATTACAGTCCACTCTCCCTAGAAACGTGTGCTGGTTGGCGGGGACGTGATGGAATCAATCTCCTTTGCATTTGTTGAAGATGTATTGTATTAACAGAAATATGTGTTTATATTCCAGATCTCCATATTACGTAGACATTATTATTATAAGGAAGGATGTATATACCTGTGTAGTTTACATATGCATTTATTTTTTTCATAAGCCTCTGTGTTTATTCATTTTTTAGTATGTTTTGAATGGGTCGATCTTGCAACCAACCTCCACACACATCGGCATCTTAAGATATATATACTTCCTTTAAATGCGCTCACGTGTCACCTGAACCCAGTTCCGGAGAGATGTTTACTTGACCGAAGCAAACAATCATCTGACCGTCTGTTGTTGTTGTGACCCCCCCCACCCCCCCCACCCCCCCGTAAAAGAGAAAAGCCCAAGTGACGTAATCCTGCGCGTGCATGTATGCCAAAGCGCCGTATTATATTGCACTGTATTGTATTGGATTGGATTGCTTCGGTAAATCGTCACGTCTCGTACCGATGTTCTAACCGCTGTTGAGTCGAAATAGTATCATAGCATCAGCCTGGAAGTATCGTACTGGTGTCGCTGATAACGTGATTCAGGCGTAAAAGGAATAGAATTTTGCGCCTAGAAGACCCTGCGAGATTCCGACTTTCAGGAATTAAGACCACTTTCCGATCTTCGTGAATCGGAAAGGAAATTGTGAGAGCAGCAGGGGAAATAAAGGTTAAGGTTTTTACTGTCCGTGTGTCTCTGTATGTGTGTTTGTTAGTGTGTGTGTTTGTAAATGTGTGAGTTTGTTTGTTAGTGTGTTTCTGAATACGTGTGTGTGTGTGGGTAGGATGCGTGTCTAGGTGTGTAGGTTTGGATGTGTGTGTGTGTGTGTTTGTGTGTGTGTGTGCGTGTGTTTGTTTGTTTGTTTGTGTGTGTGTGTATGTGTGTGTGTGTGTGTGTGTGTATGTGTGTGTGTGTGTGTGTGTGTGTGTGTGTGTGTGTGTGTGTGTGTGTGTTTGTGTGTGTGTTTGTGTGTGTGTGTGTGTGTGTGTGCGCACGTGAGTGAGTAAGTGCGTGCATACATATGTATCCTGTGTATGTTTACGTATACATGAGTGTGCGAGTTTGTTTACATGTGTGTCCATGTATATGTAAGCTGTAAGCGTATGTAAGTATGTGTGTGTGTGTACGCGCGTGTTGGTACGAGTATGTATGTGTGTCCGTATATTTATCCAGCGTGAGTGCCGGATAAATCTACGGATATTCAGAGGTGAATACTGCTATCCATGCTTTTCTATCGAATGAATGTCCCTTTCCCGATGCCCATATATTCACTTTGTTCCTTTTGTTGTTTATCTTGCATGTATGCCGGAATACATGTTATGTATAACCCTAATTCCGAAAGTAAAATCAGCTGACCATGTGTGTTTCCATCCGTAGAAAACAAACAAACAAAAAAACAACAACTTTATAGTCTTTCTGATGTCCTATAGTCATGCGAAAATTCCAACGCATGAGCAGCAATATGAATGATGATGTTTGGATTTTTGCAAATGGTTGCAATTTAGAGGGAATGGTTTAGATGTGTGTGCAACAATCACTGGAATGATTTAGTCAAATGGAATACTTTGCAAAGCACGTAAAGAGAAAGAGAAAAAATTAAAAGTGGAAAGAAGGAGAAAATAATGGAACATATAGGAAAACAGTGAAAAGAGTAACGGGTAAACATATTTGGTACATAGACGGATATATAATGAGAGAAGACTAAGAGAGAGAGATAGAGAGAGAGAGAGTCAGAGAGGGAAAGAGAAAGATAGAGAGAGAGTGAGTGAGAGAGAGAGAGGGAGAGAGAAAGAGAGAGAGAGTGTGAGTGAGAGAGAGAGTGTGTGTGTGGGAGAGAGAGAGAGAGAGAGAGATAATATATATATATATATATATATATATATATATATATATATATAATAAAAAGTCTTGTTATTGTCAACAGAATAATGGCGTGTAACAGATGACGCAGGACGGTAGTTGTTGCCGTAGAAATATCGTCATCATCATCACAAGCGGCAGTAGTAGTAGCAGTAGTAGGTGTAATAGTAGTAGTAGTCGTAATAGGAGCAATAGTAGTAGTAGTAGGAGAAGGAGGAGGAGTAAAAGTAGTAGTAGAAGTAGTAGTAGCAGTAGGAGTAATAGTGGTAGCAGTAGCAGTAGTAGCAATAGAAGTACTTGTACTTGTACTTGTACTAGTAGTAAAAGTCGTAGTACTAGTAGTAGTGGTGGTAGTAACCGTAGTAGTAGTAGCATCAGCAGCTGTTTCCCTGATATTATCGTTGCCATTATAATTATTATTGCTGCACTTATCCTTTCCATGTATTTGTTTTCTTCCAATTCTACATCCACTCGTGTTTCTAATTTCGCTCGTTATCTGCTTTCCCCTCGTGTTCTTCAAATTCGCGCCGTCTCTGTTCTCCCCTCTTCTTTCTCCTTTTAACCCCTTTTCCTTTCCTTATATCTAATTCCCTGCTTCTATCTTACCTTTATCAGTTCTGCGTCTCTTCTTCGCTGTCTCTGTTTCCCCTTTCGCTCCCCTCACTCTCTCTTTATTTCCCCTTGCCTTCTTTCACTCTTCTTCACTTCATTTTTTATTCTATTTTCCTTTCTAGTTCTCCTCCCTCTCCCACCTCCCTCCTTTTCCCCTTCGATTTATCCAACATTATCACTCTGTTCTTATCTTCTAGCTACAGTTTCATTTCCTCTCCTTTCTTTTCCTTTTCCCTCCATTCATCTTATCTCCCCTTTTGCGTCTTCCCTTTTCCTATCTCGCTTCCTCTTCCTCTTCCCCTCACTCCATCACCCTACCTTTATCCCTCCATATTTTCCCCTTACTCTTTCGACCCCCTCTCGCTTTCCTTTTATTTTTGACTATCTATCCTCCTCTTCACACCCCTTTACTCTTTACCATTTTCCCACTATCCTCCCCATTTCCTCTGCTCTCTCTCCTTTCCTCGCCCCCCCCCCCATACCCCTTACCCTCTCCCTTTCTCCTTCTAACCCTATTTACTATTAACTCCTACTGTATTCATTATCATCTTCCTCCCCCTGTTTATTCCCCCTACCTTTCGTTTTCCATTCTCCTCCCTCTCTTCATTCCCTCCCTCACCCCATCCCCCACCCCCACCTTATCCTCTCCCCGTGCTGCGTGGTGCAGTGGTAGCGTTCTCGTTTATCTGACCCGCGTTTAAATCCCGCACCGCCAGGCCTTTCTTTGCACATAGGGGGTAATTAAGAAGCAAACATAAACAGACAGTCCCGCACCAATAATAACCATTGTAAAAAAATGGAATAAAACTAAGTTATTATTATTATTATTATTGTTGTTATTATTATTATAATTATTAGTATTATTATTATTATTATTATTATTACTATTATTATTATTGTTATTATTATCATTATTATCATTATTATCATTACTATCATTATTGTTATTATTATCCTTCCCCCACTGACTTCCTCCTTACCCTCCACATTCACCCCATCCCACAAACCTTCATCCTCCCCCTTCTCCCATCCATCCCTTCCCCTCACCCCTACCTCTCCATCCCCTTACCCCTCCCCTATTCCCCTCAACCCTTTCTCTTCACCCCCTCTCTCTTCCCCTTCCCCCAACCCTTCCTCTTCACTCCCTTCCTCCCCTTCTCCCCTCCCACCCTACCTCTCCAGCTCACCCCCTCCCCTTCTCCCCTCCCACCCTACCTCTCCAGCTCCCCCTACCCTCCCCCAATAGAAAACATCATCATCGGCTCTTAATGAGAATTCTTCCCCTGAAAAAAGACAATATTGATGAGGGAAGGAAAACTTGAATGCATTCGGTTCTCTCTGATTCCTCTCTCTCTCTCAAAGTTGGCAGCCATATTGCTCAATGATAGCGCGGTGACGTCCCTTTTTGCAGGTCTGATATTGCTCTGTGTTAATATGGAGGGGGGGGGGGGTTTGGTTTGCGAAGTTCTAGCTTCGCCCGGGCCTTCTAGATATGGCCCGGCCTGTGTCAGCTTTTTTACGGCTGTCTCATTGAGTTGTCTGACACTCGGTGCTTACCGTGGCGGCGGGATTGCCAGCAAGCGCTCCTGCCGCCATGGTGTAAGCATTTCGCATAGCCTCTTTACCAGCACGGCGGCTGTTGTGGGCGGTCCATGTCTCAGGAATTGTGTATGGTTACAATTTTCTAGGTAGTGGACTAGTGTGGCGTTCGGCTCGCCGCAGTGCTTGCAGCACCATTCATCGCGTTCGATTGTTGGGATAATCTGCCATGCACAGTGGTAACCTAGGCGCATTCTGTGAAGAATGACTTCGGTACCTCTGTTGCTTACTTCAGAGAGTGCCAGTGGTTCAGAGCCTGTGGCGTCTGAGTACCAGCTGGCCGAGGGGGAGGTTCTCGTTTCCTCTCTGTGGAGCTGCCGTAGGAAGGTACGACCGACCAAGGCACACTTCTCCATAAGTAATTTTCGGCTCGGTTTTATCGTCATGGGATTTGGGGGCATACCCCTGCCAGCGGCAGCTAGTCTGTCAGCAAGCTCGTTCCCTCTGATGCCGATGTGGCTTGGGACCCAATTGATGATAATTCTTCTACCCTGAGCAAGAATTCTCTGTGCCATTGTGAGAATCGTGGTCAGTAGGTAGATGTTGTCTGTGGGTGAGCTGTGCTGAAGACAGTCAATGGCTGCCCTGGAGTCTGTGTGTATGACCACGTGTCCTTCCCTTAGGGACGCGTGGCCTAGGGCTCCCATGATTGCAACTGCCTCTGCCTGTAGCGAGGAGGCGTTGTCTGTTACCCTCATGGATCGCGTGGCATCCCTAGCTGCAAAGCCGGCGCCTGCAGTGTGGCTCAAGGGATCGACCGATCCATCCGTGTAGTATGTTCTACTACCCGGAGGAGTGATGGCTGCAATGACCCTGTGGGCTTCTGCCTTTAGGCTAGGCATGGGGTATAGGCTCTTTTTCATTGACAGGTTCATTATGTTGAACTCTATCAGGCTCAGTGCCCACGGCGGGGCTTCGGCAAAGTCGGGGTGGGGGGAGTCCATGCCCTTAGCAAGAAGCTGTTCTTTGAGCTGATGGCGTATCAACACCCTGGCTGTATGAGACAGCCAGGAGTTGTTTGCAACGAGCTCGTTGTCTTGTTCGAGGCATCTGACTAATTTTTGTCTTAGGCTTGTGTTCCTGGGAGCCTGGATGACCTTTGACAGAAATTGTGTTGCCGTTAGATCGATTCGTGAGTCCAGGGGGAGAAGGTTTGCCTCCATCAGGAGGTTGAGGACCTTCGTCCACCTCGGGGCACCCAGAATGATCCTGGCAGCTTCATTTTGGACTGTTTCTAATTTGTCTGTGTGCTTTTTCTTTGCAGCAATTAGAGCGACTGAGGCATAGTCCACAATGGGCCGGACAGCATGTACATAGAATGATCTTAGTACTTTGTGTCTGGCCCCTATGCGTCTCCCAGTCATTGCTCTCATGACAGACAGTCTTGCTTTGGTTCGGTCAACCAGGTACTGGACCTCCTTATGGAAGGAGAGGGTCCGGTCTATCCTTACCCCAAGGTATAGGTAGTCCTTGACCCATTCTAATTCCACTCCCTGGATTTTCAGTCTTGTGCCTCGAACTCTCTGTCTTAAAGCCATGGCTTTGGATTTGGCAGCAGAGATCTTTAGTCCCGTCCTACAACACTCCTCTGACACGAGGTCCAGACAACGCTGGGCTTTATTCTGGCTGCGTGGTCCAGTGGAGGTGATAGCGAGATCGTCTGCATACGAGATGATCTGGCACCCCACTGGGAGGTTTATGTTGAGGATACAGGACATTAAAGTGTTGAATAGGGCTGGACTGAGAACCCCACCCTGTGGCGTTCCATTTTCGAGCGGCATGTGCTGCGATAGGTGACCCTGGAATTTGACATTGGCAGTCCTGTTCCTGAAGTAGTCACCTATCCAAGCCAAGAGCTTTCCTCTGATTCCCTTCTGGATCAGGCTTTCCTGAATGGCAAGCGGACTTGCCAGTTCAAAAGCCTTCTCCAGGTCAAGGAATACCACCACAGCTGGGCCCTTGCTGATTGTGCTTAAGAGCGTGGCTAAGCTGTGTGCTGTGCCCATGCCCCTTGTGAACCCGTGCAGGTGTTCGTGCGGGGGTCCCGTTTTCCATTGAAGCCGGTTTAGTACCATCCTCTCAGCCGTCTTGGCCAGGCAGCTGAGCAGAGAGATGGGGCGGTACTTCCCCGGCTCCTTTGGTTTTGGGACGGGAACTATGGTAGCCCTCTTCCAACTCTGGGGTAGAGTGGAAGTTTCCCAGGACTTGTTGATGAGTTGCAAGAGTGCACGCTCACCTGCTAGTCCTAGGTGGGTGATAATGGGGTACGAGATCCCATCAGAGCCCGGGGCTGTGTTGGAACTGGTTTTATAGGCTTTCCTTAGTTCCCTCAGAGAAAAGATAACGTCTGAGTTATCGGGTTCGGCTGCCCTTTCTCTGATCTGAGCGTGTCTGTCTGGCTGTAGACGCTCTTGTCTTGCCCTCAGCTCGGCTGGCAGACTGTTGCTGCTCGTTCTCGCAGAGAACTCGTGCGCCAGTCTGTTAGCCTCTGCTTGGGGGTCGTGATGGGTGCACCTCGGGGCTGAGCGGCTGGTAGCTCGCTTGACCCGTTGCCACAGCTCTGAAAGGGTGGTTTGGTGGTCGAAGGACTCACACCATTCCAGCCACTTTTCCTGCCTGACTCTGTTGGCAGTTTCCTTGGCATCCGTGACAGCTTCCCTTAGGAGGGATAGGTTGTCAGGGGTTCTTTGCCTTCGGAATAGTTTTCGGCACATGTTCACCCTGTGGTTATATGGAGGTGGGGATGGTTGTAGGTGTATTGGGAAGGGGGGGGGGGGGAGGAATGGTGTGTGTGTGTGTGTGTGTGTGTGTGTGTGTGTGTGTGTGTGTAGGTGCTTGTGTTTGTATTTGTTATGGAAAGGGGGATATTTGTCAATGTGCTGCGCCTGTATGAACAGAAAAAGAGTGAGATATAAAATAGAGACAGAAAAGTTATGATAAAGGAAAGGTTAGAGAGAGAGAGAGAAGAGCAGTGGTCATAACGTACACATGACGCCGTTTTTGTGTTCTTCACTGCCTGTTGCCCACACCGGCGTCCGCTTAATAAATCCTCCCAAGTGGCCAGATATTTGAGGGCAATGTTAAGGCAAAGGTGTATGTTTGTGTGTATGTGGAAATGGGATCTAGGCTTGTATGTGCGTGTATTTATGTGGATGTGGGTGTGAATATACCTTTAAAGTGAATTCTTATGCTTGAATGCGTATGTGTTATGTATGTATGTATTTTCAGTGGTTATGGATAAGTGCATATATATGTGTTTATGTGTGTTTCAATGTGTGTGTACGTGTGCGTTTGTGGTTCCGCTTGTGTCCGTGTCCATTGACATGTATATGAAAATATGTGCGCTTACATCACATAAAGACACAAATCACAGGTTAAGTAAAGGCACACACGCATATAAATTAATGTGTGTATATATACATATATGAAAGGAAAACCGCCACAGTAAGAAAATAAAATTGAAATGTAACGTTTCGAACTCTTCGCGAGTTCCTCTTCAGACGAATGATAAACCAAAATGGATACAAGGAGAGAATTTTGACAAGAATATATAGTGATTGAGAGACAGAACGAACGAGTAGACTCAGGTCTCAGGACGAGGGTCAAGGTCGAAGAGTCTGGGGAAGGCTTTGCTAACTAACGAGGAGGTAAGGTCATCCAAGCCCCATTGGCCAGCACTCAAGTTAAAATTAGGCATTTTTCTAATTAATAGAGATTCTAACATTTTCCTTTCGTACGAGTTAGCTGATTTATGAATTAATTTCGCGTTTTTCCAGTTAAGCTGGTGACCTTCATCACGTAAATGAACGAAACACGCATTTGAATCTCTGGCATATCTAACGTCACGTTTATGTTCACTTATTCTTTTCTCAAAAGCTCTGCCGGTCTCACCTATGTAAAATTTAGGGCAAACACTACAGGGTATAGTATAAATACCGGGAGAAGTCCCCAGAGCACCGCTAGTCGCATTGTGTTTAACCAAACTATTACGCAACGTGTTCGGGTACGTAAAAACAATATCAATACCAGCGCCTTTAAACATGTGTCTTTTCTCATCGAGGGACGGGTTATACGGAATAATTAAAAGATTATTGTCACTATCCTGTTGAGTATTACGGGAATGAGTGTAAAACTTCCATCTCGCAGATGAATGAGCCTGCTTTAAGAAAAATCGAGGATATCCTAATTTAGAGAACGTATCAAATATGACGTCAATTTCTCGATCGATAAAACACCAACAAACCAAACGCCAAAAGCTAACTACAAACCGCAGAAACAAGCAAGCACAAACAAGACTGTTCCCAAGCGAAACTCTAGTCGCCTCTCTCCTGTTGCTAGAGGGAAAGGAAAAAAAAAAATAATAAAAAAAAAAAACTCCTATGACCGTGTCATGGACAAAACGAGAGCAGAGAAGGAAAGGGGGAAGAGACAAATTACAAGGCTAACGACGAGATTGTCTCTGTCTGTTCTCTCTATCCGTC
>NC_061847.1:24719469-24721969 GCF_019202785.1 Penaeus chinensis | reverse complement strand
GCCTAGAGGAAAAAAGAAAAAAAAAGAAAAACAAAAAAAGTAAAAGAAAAAAATGTATATGGATGGTAGAAAAACCCACAATGTAAAACTAGATTTTCCGCGTTGCCTTTCCTCTCTCTGTTTTATACCCCCTCCTCTCCCTTTCCTCTTCAGAGCTGAGGATGGAATCCAGGTGGATTCCGAAACTGTTGTCTCAATTTCAATAAATCTAGTTTTATATTGTAGGTTTTCTACCATAGTATCAACATCATGCATGTATATGTATATATGTCTATATATATATCATACACATACACACGCACGCGCGTGCGCACACACACACACACACACATACACACACACACACACACGCACACACACACACACACACACACACACACACACACACACACACACACACACACACACACACGCACGCACGCACGCACGCACACACACATACATATATTTTATACATATACATATATAATGATGATGACAATGATAATAATAATAATAATAATAATAATAATGATAATTATAATAATAATAATAATAATAATAATAATAATAATAATAACAATAACAACAACAATAGTGCTATACATTACAAAAGAAAAATAGTACAATAGAAAACAGACAACAAACATTGAACATAATTTACTCTTTCCTCCTAGATTTTGGAAGCCGGCAGGATGGGCTTGAACAAACTGGTATTTTGACAGGTACCATTTTTTTTCTACAGCGCATTTCTCTTGATATAGTGTATCAGAGTGAATATGTTATCTTATATTTTGAACAGTGAAATAATGACATTTCTGCACTCTTCAATAAAGTTAATATCATACTAAGGTTTAATCTAATTCCATAATACTTACACTTAGATACAAGACACACCAGTAAGTTTGCTGTTTTACATGAAAGATCTGGTATATGTGTAATACCACTCACTATAATTTCCATATTACACGGTAATGTTAATAACAAGGCGTTTATTACAGAAAGAGAAAAATATAGACACATATACTGTATACCATAGGAATGCGATAATAGAGCTTAGATATAAGGTCTCCGTTACTTATTTATCAACATCACAACGTCTGCACTTCAGCTAAATTTGGATATTCATTACATGTATTACAGTTTTCTGTAAATACTGACATCATACAGGTAATCATTAATTACTCACTCCAATCAGTTCCGAAATCATGGCTTTAGTATTGTATTCGTATCGTTTGCGATAATAGTGGTTACCCTGATTTCCATAGCATTATATCATATAATAAGATCTGTAATTGGCTGCAAATAACCTTTGAAATGTATAGGCAATTTAAGTAAAGGTGACAAACATAAAATTTTCGTAGCATTATTCATATTCGAGTTTTCTCCAACATCTCTTCGTGGTGTGTGAGCAAGGGGCGCGGGTAAGGTAGCTTTTTCCACGCGGTTTTGCAGTTCACTAGAGTTTAAAGAATTCAAAAGTTTCTGCTTGGATTCTGAAGCCTAACAGTGAAGTTATTCAAAGTTTTCCTGTTTATTCTATTAAAATAGTGCATAAGACGGGAATGTTTTCCCAACCTGTTTCCAAACTTGATTTTTTTTGTGTGATTTTCTTTTCGTGTTTCTTTTCATTGTTGAGGGCTTTATTTGCAGTTTGAATATCTCCCAACTTTAGAATACGTGACTTTTCACTAACAACGTAATGTCATAACCTGTACCGTTATCACTAAGTTAATGGCAACTCAACTCCATCTTTTCGACGGAATTGATGACATTATTTCGTGCAAACACATGAATGGTGGGATTAACTAGCTCGTTCTGTCCATGTGGAGGATTAATATTTGAGCTTAAAAGTTCATTCTGGTCCAGAAGGATACTAAAAGTACCATTGCGCATAGCGCACTTGAAATCTGGATTAAACTTCAATAGGGCATTAACTTTCTGGCACATACAGAAGACGCTATATGTTATTCCAGAGTACGAGTGTAGCTTATAGTTTGTAAAGACAAAGTTCGTCGAAATTGTATTTTCTCCTCTTCAATAATTGTAATTAGTTCGTCTGTTATATTCTCTTTACTTTGGGTCTTTTTTTCAAGGAAATTAAAGAAATTGTCATATTTTCATATGATGCCCAATTTAAGAAATGTTAATCCCAATTCTTTATTTCTGTTCTCTTAATATTTAATCAAATTTACCAGGCAAAACATAGTAGTCTTATAACAAAAGCATTGCAGCAATTATACCAGTTTTCACACGGAAAATACTACATAACGCTGTAATATAATTTTTCACATCGATGGAGGATGGCTGTATTAAGGTGATGGTAAAGACAAATAGATGAGGCTATAGACGCCTTGAGTTGCAGGGAACACAGTCGGCGTCCATGGATCGTCTATATATAAAGAAATCCTGTGGACGTTGGACTATAGTGAAATCTTTCCCTGGACCATATACCATTTGAACGGCGTTCTTTACGGTCTCTCCTTTCGGTGTTCTTTTCAATGATGAATCTATACAAAAC
>NC_061847.1:24699469-24706969 GCF_019202785.1 Penaeus chinensis | reverse complement strand
AGAGGGTGATGGGGAGAGAGGGTGATGGGGAGAGAGGGTGATGGGGAGAGAGGGTGATGGGGAGAGAGGGTGATGGGGAGAGAGGGTGATGGGGAGAGAGGGTGATGGGGAGAGAGGGTGATGGGGAGAGAGGGTGATGGGGAGAGAGGGTGATGGGGAGAGAGGGTGATGGGGAGAGAGGGTGATGGGGAGAGAGGGTGATGGGGAGAGAGGGTGATGGGGAGAGAGAGGTGATGGGGAGAGAGGGTGATGGGGAGAGAGGGTGATGGGGAGAGAGGGTGATGGGGAGAGAATATGATGGGGAGATAGGGTGATGGGGAGAGAGGGTGATGGGAGAGAGGGTGATGGGGAGAGAGGGTGATGGGGAGAGAGGGTGATGGGGAGAGAGGGTGATGGGAAGAGAGGGTGATGGGAAGAGAGGGTGATGGGGAGAGAGGTGATGGGGAGGAGAGGGTGATGGGGAGAGAGGGTGATGGGGAGAGAGGGTGATGGGGAGAGAGGGTGATGGGGAGAGAGGGTGATGGGGAGAGAGGGTGATGGGGAGAGGAGGGTGATGGGGAGAGAGGGTGATGGGGAGAGAGGGTGATGGGAGGGAGGGGTGATGGGGAGAGAGGGTGATGGGGAGAGAGGTGATGGGAGAGAGGGTGATGGGAGAGAGGGTGATGGGAGAGAGGGCTGATGGGGAGAGAGGGTGATGGGAGAGAGAGGTGATGGGGAAGAGAGGGTGATGGGGAAGAGGGTGAGGGGAGAGAGGGTGATGGGGAGAGAGGGTGATGGGAGAGGAGTGATGGGGAGAGAGGGTGATGGGGGAGAGGGTGATGGGAGAGAGGGTGATGGGGAGAGAGGGTGATGGGGAGAGAGGGTGATGGGGAGTGAGGGTGATGGGGAGAGGAGGGTGATGGGGAGAGAGGGTGATGGGGAGAGAGGGTGATGGGGAGAGAGGGTGATGGGGAGAGGGTGATGGGGGAGAGAGGGTGATGGGGAGAGAGGGTGATGGGGAGAGAGGGTGATGGGGAGAGAGGGTGATGGGGAGAGAGGGTGATGGGGAGAGAGGGTGATGGGGGGAGGGTGATGGGGAGAGAGGGTGATGGGGAGAGAGGGTGATGGGGAGAGAGGGTGATGGGAGAGAGGGTGATGGGAGAGAGGGTGATGGGGAGAGAGGGTGATGGGGAGAGAGGGTGATGGGGAGAGAGGGTGATGGGGGGAGAGGGTGATGGGGAGAGAGGGTGATGGGGAGAGAGGGTGATGGGGAGAGAGGGTGATGGGGAGAGAGGGCGAGGGGGAGAGAGGGTGATGGGAGAGAGGGTGATGGGGAGAGAGGGTGATGGGGAGAGAGGGTGATGGGGAGAGAGGGTGATGGGGAGAGAGGGTGATGGGGAGAGAGGGTGATGGGGAGAGAGGGTGATGGGGAGAGAGGGTGATGGGGAGAGAGGGTGATGGGGAGAGAGGGTGATGGGGAGAGAGGGTGATGGGGAGAGAGGGTGATGGGGAGAGAGGGTGATGGGGAGAGAGGGTGATGGGGAGAGAGGGTGATGGGGAGAGAGGGTGATGGGGAGAGAGGGTGATGGGGAGAGAGGGTGATGGGGAGAGAGGGTGATGGGGAGAGAGGGTGATGGGGAGAGAGGGTGATGGGGAGAGAGGGTGATGGGGAGAGAGGGTGATGGGGAGAGAGGGTGATGGGGAGAGAGGGTGATGGGGAGAGAGGGTGATGGGGAGAGAGGGTGATGGGGAGAGAGGGTGATGGGGAGAGAGGGTGATGGGGAGAGAGGGTGATGGGGAGAGAGGGTGATGGGGAGGGAGGGTGATGGGGAGAGAGGGTGATGGGGGGAGAGGGTGATGGGGAGAGAGGGTGATGGGGAGAGAGGGTGATGGGGAGAGAGGGTGATGGGGAGAGAGGGTGATGGGGAGAGAGGGTGATGGGGAGAGAGGGTGATGGGGAGGGAGGGTGATGGGGAGAGAGGGTGATGGGGAGAGAATGATGGGAAGAGATGGTGAGAGTGAGAAATTGTGATGGTGAATGATGGTAATGGTGATAGATGGTGATGAAAGATACATAGTGAGAGTGAGAGATGGTGATAGTTGGTGTTGATAGTGACATGGCGACAGTGAGAGATAGTGATGGTGATATATAGTGACAGTGAGAGACAGTGATGGAGAGATGTGGTTATAGCGAGAGATGATGTGAGATAGTGATGTTGAGAGGTGATGATAGTGAGAGATGGTGATGGTAGATGATGGTGATGGTAGATGATGGTGATGGTCAGAATGAAGACATTGTTTGTGGTGGAGTGATGGAGTTGGTGGTAGATGTTGATGAGGGAGTTGATAATGCTGCTGATAGTGACGTAGTGATAAAGATTATATTTACGATGTGATGGAGATATTAATAGTGATGATGTGATGGCGATAGCGATTATCATTTGGTGATAGCAAACTGCCGATGATAATATCAGAAATAAAAACACTGAGGAAGCTTTGATTTTTGTGCCGAGGTAAAATATTCTAAATCGATTTTCTAAAATATAGGAGAGAGAGATGAGAGAGAGAGAGAGAGAGAGAGAGAGCGAGAGAGAGAGAGAGAGAGAGAGAGAGAGAGAGAGAGAGAGTGAGACAGAGAGACAGACAGACAGACAGACAGACAGACAGACAGAAGAACAGAGAAAACCCAAACTGAACTAAAATGTCAACTCAAAAAGACATAAGACAAATAAATACCCTTATAGTTATTGCTAGTTTGGTGATATGTTTTGACCACTTAATAAAACTGCAACATGTTCCAAAATATAGTATTCATTTAAGTCCAGACCAGAGAAAAGGAAATCAAACATTGCAGTAAATTTAGTTCAACTGTTTCTCTTTATAAGAAGAGACACTAACAAAAATAGAAATAGATATATAGAGATGGAACAGACACAGACGTAAAGATAAAGACGAGATTCAGAAATAAGACAGACAGGAAAGACGTAGACACAGACAGAAAGACAGATAGTAAGAGTCGCAGACAGGTGCATTCCTGACAAAAACAAAACAAAAAAACAGATGTACACAAAAACACAGAAACAGACGCAATAAAGACACTGACACAGACACAGAAACAGACTCACAGAATCGTACACAGACACATAAACAGACACATATAATCGAACATAGAAACAGACACACAGAATCGAACACAGACAAAGAGACAGACACACAGAATCGCACACAGAGACACAGAAACATACACATATACTCGCACACACAAAACGCACACAGGCACATTAACAGACACACATAATCGCACAGGAACACACAAAACGCACACAGACACAGAAAAACACAGAACTGCAGAAACAGATACATAAGACACACACGGACAAAAAAGCAGACACACAAAACGCACATAGACACAGACATACAAAAACAAACAAACAGACAAAAATAAACACTGACACACAAACAAACAGAGAGACAGACACAGAACACCGACAGAAGCACACAACCACGGGACTCACAGCGAGGATCAGTGCCACGATGCCAAAGAAAGTCCACATCATCGCCCCGGGTGCCAACCAGCATCTGAAAGGTCACAGAAATTTCTGCTAGATTAAAAGAATTGGTGAGAGAGGTTAAGTTAGACTCACCCTCCCCTAAAGGATGTCTAAGGTTTGGCTCTGAAGTTATACTCTCTCTCTCTCTCTCTCTCTCTCTCTCTCTCTCTCTCTCTCTCTCTCTCTCTCTCTCTCTCACACACACACACACACACACACACACACACTCTATCTCTCTCTCTCTCTCTCTCTCTCTCTCTCTCTCTCTCTCTCTCTCTCTCTCTCTCTCTCTCTCTCTCTCTCTCTCTCTCTTTATCTATCTATGTATCTCTCTATCTCTCTCTCTCTCTCTCTCTCTCTCTCTCTTTATCTATCTATGTATGTATCCATCTATCCATCTCTCTCTCTATCTCTCTCTATCTCTATCTATCTATCTATCTATCTATCTATCTCTATCTCTCTAGTTTTATGCAAATGGGTATTTAAGAAAATTATTTTGGAGTTTGTTAGCTCTTAAACTTTTCGAATTTTCTGCCACTGGTCTTTAAAAATCACATCAATGGAATTTTACTCACAGGCTTTACAGATCTTACGTTCCGTGGCTTTGAATAAGAGAAATTATTGATTTTGTAACTTTTAAAATATTTTCTAAGAGCTCAAGAAGGGGATTTATCTCGTGCATAATAAGCCAACATAAAGAAATTTAGTTTTTCATTGCTTATTAAATGGTGAGACGAAAATAAATATATCAGTGTTTAATCTATATATATATATATTTCTTTTTTAGTTTTTAGTTTTTCACATTAAGAAAAAGGAAGAAAATCCGCGAGTTCTAATATTTCGAAAAAAAAAAATCGTTTTCAATATCCCTCAGACAAGACTATTTCATTATTTCTCTTAAATCTTCAATTGGTCACCCCATTTTTTAAAGTAAATAAAAACTACTTTTGATAACTCACCCATACCTTCTAAGTTATGTAAAAATCCCCCCATTTAAAAACCCAAAAAAAAAAAACCAAATGCACACACACACACAAAACGCACACAGTCATAGTAAAAGAAACAAGAAAACAACAAAAACGCACACGCAAGTAAAAAAACCCCCAAAACGCACCAGACCAGTAAAAACAAAAAAACGCACACAACACAGAACAAACACACAAAAACACAGGTAAAAAACACCAAAACCCCAAGGACACGGGAAAAACCACAAAAGCACCGGTAAAAAACCACAAAAGGGACCGGTAAAAAACAACAAAACCCCACAGGCAACCGGGAAAAAACACACAAACCCCACAACCGGGAAAAAACACAAACCCCACAGGCACCGTAAAAAACACCAAAAACCCCCAACCGTTAAAAAACCACAAAAGGGACCGAAAGAAAAAACACACAAAACCCCAAGGCAAAAAAAAAACAAAACCACACAGACACAAACAAAAAAAACAAAAGCACACAACACATAACAAACACACAAACCCCACAAAACAGAACAAAAACACAAAAACCCCACAGAACCCTAAAAAACCCCCACAAAACCACCAACACAAACAAACACACAAAAGGGACACAAAAATAACAAAAACCCCAAAAGGGACACAAACACAGAAAAAACACACAAAAGACACAACACAGAACAAAAACACAAACCCCACAAAACAGAACAAAAACACAAAAAACCCCACAACACAGAACAAACACACAAAACCACACAGACACAAACAAACACACAAACGCACACAAAACAAAAAAACACCAAAACCCCACAAAACCAAAAAAACACACAAAAGCCCCACAACACAAAAAAACACACAAAAAGCACACAACCCATAACAAAAAACAAAACGCACACAAAACAAACAAACACACAAAACCACACCAAAACATAAAAAACAACAAAAGACACAGACACAGAAAAAACACCAAACCCCACAAAACAAACAAACACACAAAAACCCCCCAAAGAACAAAAACACAAAAACCCCAACACAAACAAAAACACAAAAGGGACACAAAACAAAAAAACACACAAAACACCAAAACAAAAAAACACACAAACCCCACAAAACAAAAAAACACACAAACCCCACAAAACAAACAAACACACAAAACGGGACACAAACAGGTTCCCACAAAAACCCCAAAAGGCACAAAAAAACACCCAAAAGGGCCCCAACACATCAAAAAACAAAAGGGCCCCAACACAATAACAAAAACACAAAAAGGCCCCAAAACAGGAAAAAAACACAAAACCCCACAAAACAGTAAAAAACACCAAAAAGCAACAACACAAACAAAAACACAAAACCCCACAAAACAAACAAAACACAAAACCCCACAAAACAAAAAAACACACCCACACCAACACATAACAAACACCAAAAACCCCCGACACAGAAAAAACAACAAAACCCCAAAAACACAAAAAAACACACCAAAACCCCACAACACAGAAAAAAACACAAAACCACACAACAAAAAACAAACACACCAAAAAAGGGACACAACACAAACAAACACACAAAAACCCCACAAAACATCCCAAAAAAAACAAAAACCCCACAAAACAAAAAAACACACAAACCCCACAAAACAAAAAAACACACAAAACGCACACAAAACATAAAAAACCCCCCACAACACATAAAAAACCCCAAAAACCCCACAAACAGCAAAAACACAAAAGGGACACAAAACGAAAAAACACACAAAAGGGACACAAAACAAAAAAACACCCAAAACACACAACCCCAAACAAAAACACAAACCCCACAAAACCAAAAAAACACACAAAAGGCCCCAAAACATAAAAAACACACAAAAACCCCAAAGGCACATAAAAAACACACAAAACCACACAGGACACAAACAAAAACACAAAACCCCACAAAACCCTAAAAAACCCAAAAGGACACAAAACATAAAAAACACACAAAACCCCACAAAAAGAACAAACACACAAAACCCCACAAAACAAAAAACACACAAAACCACACAAACAAAAAACACACAAAACCCCACAACACAAACAAAAACACCCAAAACAACAACACCCGAAAAAACACACAAACCCCAGACACAAAAAAACACACAAACCCCACAAAACAAAAAAACCCCAAAACCCCAAAAAAAAACACACAAACCCCACAAAACAAAAAAACACACAAAAAACCCCACAACACAGGCAAACCCACAAAACGACACAAAATAACAAAAACACAAAAAACACAGAAAAGAACAAAAACACAAAAACCCCACAGAAAATCAAAAACACAAAAACCCCACAGAAAAGAAAAAACCCCACAAAACGACACGGCAAAAACACAAACCCCACAAAACAGTCCCCACAAAACCCCACAACACATCAAAAACACAAAAAACCCCACAGGCACAAACAAACACACAAAAGGGCCCCAAAACATAAACAAGAACAATAACGTGATAATGATAACAATGATAATAACATCAACAGCAATAACAATAATAACAATGATAAAGATGACATTGATAATAATACCACCACACCAACAACAATAATAACAGCAACAACACCGACGGAACTTCTAACCACCATCAACTGACCTCCCTCACTCGTTCCTTTGCCAAAAATCCACGAACGTCCATGAGGAGGGCTAGGGACGTCAGGTGGTTGCAGCGACAGATGGTTACGTGGGCGTCCGTGTAATTGAGGGTGCAACCACTCGTGTTCCAGGCGTTGGCTGCCTCGTCCCACCACACACAGCTGGCGTTGGCGAGGAGGAATTCTTCGCCATTGTACACGTGGCCGAATTTCACTGCTGTTGCCTCGCCTTCGCCTGTGCAAGGTAGGTGGAATTGTGGAAGTAGGTAGAAGGAGGGAGTGAGGGAAGTCGAAGGTGGAGGAAGAGAGGGTGATGGAATGGTGGATGAAGAGAAGGAGGTAGGTGGAAGGGGGAAGAGAGGGATGTGGAAGAGTTAGAGTGGAATGAAG
>NC_061847.1:24666969-24669469 GCF_019202785.1 Penaeus chinensis | reverse complement strand
ATTGTATAGTGTCTGTATTCGAATGACACAGACGAATTGACTAAAGAAAAAAAATCAAGGAATGTTTGTTCTTTCGCATTAGTGAAATGTCGGTTCACAGCAAATTCGCCGGTGCACACCAGAATGTCTGGTGGTGCACACCGGCACACCGAGCGTTTTGCCTTTGCACAAAGGAGATTTCGCCGAAAAGTGCCATACTCTGCACACCGGCTCTTGATTAGACAATCATGCGATTTCATCCAAATTCATGTGTGTGTGTGTGTATGTACACACACTATATATATATATATATATATATATATATATATATATATATATATATACACATATATATACAGACATACATATATATATACATATACATACATACATACATACATACATACATACGTACATACATACATACCTATATATATGTACATATTATGCATAAATATATATGTATGCATATATACATATATAGATAGACAGACGAATAAATAGATAGATAGATATGTATATATTAATAAATATGCTTATATCTATCTCTCTGTCTATTTATCTATATATATAGAGATAGATAGATTGATTGGTAGATAGAGGGATAGATAGCTATAAGTATATATATATACATATATACATATATATAAGGACAATGAGAACTGAATCCGACTGACTATCATTATTTGAGGAACTCTCAATAAATGGGATGTTGTAGGATTCTGTGAAGTTAGAAGACTTGGCGAAGAACAGAAGATACTGAATGATGGACACGTGCTTTATTGGAGAGGTAAACACCGGGGTAGCAAACAGGAATTAGGGGTAGGTTTCTTAGTTCACAAACGTTTAGAAAAGAATATCGTGGAATTCTATAGTATAAGCAAAAGAATGGCTTAAGTAACAATGAAACTAAACAATGGGTACAACTTAAAGATTGTTCAAGTCTATGCTCCAACCTGCAGACACAGTGGTGAAATACAGGAGAGCTTCTATGAAGATGTTCATTTAGCAAGGGAGAGAATAAAAAAACATTTCACAATAATTATAGGAGATTTTAATGCCAAAATTGGTAAAAAGACAGAAGGGGAAACCGTAGTGGGGAGTCACGGAATAGGCACTAGGAATGAGAGGGGACAAATACTATCGATTTTGCTGAGCCTCGAGTACTCAATATCATGAATACATTCTTCTTAAAAAGACTAGAGCGGAAGTGGACATGGAAGTCGCCATCTGACGCTAAAAACGAAATTGACTATAATTCTAAACAGGCGAGATAAAGTAGAAAATGTGGAAGTTATTAATAAAGTAAACGTTGGCTGCGACCATAGAATGGTCAGAGGCCAAATTAAATTACACTTCAGAGGCAAGGAACAAACTCATACGAAAACCGCAGCCAAATTTTGATAATTTTAAGACCAGAGCGACAGAGTTTAACCTTAACATCCAAACAGATATTCACTTCTCAGTGACGAAGATCTCAACATTGACAAAATCAACAAACAGTTCAATGACAAAATAAAGGAAACTACAGTTGAAGTAGGCGGTGAGAACGTTTAGCAAAGCTTCAGCAAGCTCTCGGTAGGAACTAAACAGTTTATGCAAAAACGTAGGGTCATGAATATATCATCAAACAGGAATGAAATAGACTTAACCGAATTAACAAAGAATATGAATTAATAGAAGAAAAATGTACGGAAATTTAATACTCAAATAATAAATGAAGCAGTGATCTCAGGTACCAGCATGAAAACAGCTAAAAGGAGATTCGGAATAGGGAGAAGTCAGATGTATGCAATAAAGTAACTAGACGGAGAAGTGACATATATTAAGAATTCAATCATGAGACTTTTACAGGATCCATACAACGGATAGAAGCGAACGCGGTAACTAGAGACGTACCTAACACCATAACAGAAGGAATAAAAAGAGCGCTTAAAAGCATGGAGGGTAAACACCAGGTGAAATAGGAATTAGTATAGACCTTATAATAGATGTAGTAGAAATTGCAACAGTGAAACTAGCCAATCTTTGTAACAACTGCTTTCTCAACGGAAAGCCTGGAAAAATGCAACAGTTATTTTGATAAATAAAAAAGGGGATAGAAAGGATCTAAAAACTACCGACCCATAAGCCTCCTTTCGGTTACTTACAAACTGTTCACAAAAGTCATCACAACCCCTATCTCTCACAGCCTGGATTCTAACCAGCCTACAGAACAGCCAGGCTTCCGCAGTGGATTTTCAACAACAAACCACATCAACAAGCTCACCCAAATAAGTGAAAATAAACGGATATAGAAAACCCTTGTGTATGGCATTCATCGATTACGAAAAGGCATTTGACTCTGTACAAATACCAGCAGTACTAGAAGCTATTCGAAGACAGAGAGTAGAGAAGGTATATTTTGAAATATTTGAAGATATATATATACGAAGATGGGCCAGCAACCTATCAAGCTCTACACGGAAACGGATCAAATAATAATAAAAAAGGCGGTAGACAGGGCGATAGCATCTCACCA
>NC_061847.1:24641969-24649469 GCF_019202785.1 Penaeus chinensis | reverse complement strand
GTTTTTAATAAATCTAGTTTGTGTATTGTTTTTTTGTTTTTTTGTGTGTGTGTGTGTGTGTGTGTGTGTTTCTATTAACACGTTAGAGGGATTTACCATTGAACATTTATTAATGTGTATATATATATATATATATATATATATATATGAATATACACATATATATAATATGTGTATATGTATGTGTTTGTATACATATCTATACATGTATATATCCATATGTATATATGTATATAAATGTATACATAATATGTGTATATGTATGTGTACACACACTGTGCATTTGTGTTTGTGTTTGAGTGTACATATATATATATATATATATATATATATATATATATATATATATATATACATACATATATATACATATATGTGTATATATATACATATACTTACACACAGATATATAAATATATGTATGTATGTATATTTGTATGTATGTATGCATATGTATATACATATGTGTATATGTATATATGTACATATATATATATATATATATATATATATATAAATGTGTTTGTGTTTATGTATGTATATATATATATGTAACATTTCATACATATATATTTACATATACATATAAAGATATATAGATAGATAGATAGACAGATAGATATATATGTAATTATGTTTATATATCTATATATATGCATATGTTTACATATAAAGATACATACACACACATATATATGCATATATGTATATGGTTAGATAAAGAAATAGATATTCAGATACAGTATAGATAGTTAGACATAAATAGATAGAGAAATGAACAGATGTATATGCAGTATACATATGAATACATTCATATATATGTATGTATGTATATACACATATATATGTATATATGTATATATATGTATATATAAACAATATTCATGATGACAAAAGCAGAAAAGGTATGAATGAGATTTTAATGTTTAACAATACGAGAGATGTAACATCGAGCTGACGTCTGTCACCAAAGCATCGGTCAGCTTCAAATTATCCAAGGCAACGACGGCAATTATGCAGGTAACAAGTGAAAGGTCACAATATATATATACATATATATATATATATATATATATATATATATATGTATGTGTATATAAATATATATATATGCATATTTATAAATATATATGCATATATATAAATATATATGCATATATATAAATATATATGCATATATATAAATATATATGCATATATATATATATATATATATATATATATAGAGAGAGAGAGAGAGAGAGAGAGAGAGAGAGAGAGAGAGAGAGAGAGAGAGAGAGAGAAGGAGAGAGAGAGAGAGAGAGAGAGAGAGATAGGGAGATATGTTCTGTAGTTTCTGATGTATGCATTGCTGACGAAGATATAATCCAAACCGGTCAAAAACTTGTATATATATACATATGTATACATAAATACTTATATGTTGTTTTTATCATTATCATCATCTTTATTATTTTTGTTGTTTTGTTATTGCTACTATTATTCTAATTGCTATCATCATTATTTTTTTTTTTTTTTGTATTATTTTTATTACTACTCCTAATATCACTGTCATTATTATTTTATATATTACCATTACTACTTCTACTATCATTATTATTATTATTACTATTATCATTATTACTATTATAATTATGATGATTATTATCATCTTCATTATTGCTATCATCACCATTATCGTTACTGTTTTCATTATTATTTCTCTCATTATTATCCATATTATCATTGATATTATCATTACTTTTATTATTACTACTACTACTGTTACTTTTATCATTATCATCAGTACCAAGATCATCATGATTATTATTATCATTGTTTTTATTATGATTATTATCATTGTCATTGTTTTTATCATAGTCATTATCATCATCCTTACTATTATCAATATTATGATTATTGTTGTTATTATCATTGTTATACTCTAATCATTATTATCATATTATTATGGTTATTGTTGCTAGTGTTGTTATTATTATTATTATTATTATTATTATTATTATTATTATTATTATTATCATTATTGTTATTGTTATTATCATTATGATTGTTGTCGCAATTGTTTTTGTCATTATCAAGATTGACATTATTATTACCATTATTATTCATAGTAGCTGAAGCAGCAGCAGCAGTAGTCGTAGCAGTAGTAATGGTATAACTATACTCATTTTATTGTTATTATTAATACAAGCAAGAATAACGAAATACTTTTGTGTATATCATTTCTCTCTTTCTCTCTCTCTCAGTATTTATCCATCTATATATCTATCTTTCTATCTATCTTTCTATCTATATATTCATCTGATTACCTATCAATCTGTTTATCTGTCTATCTATATACACACACACATATATACATATATATAACTATATGTGTGCATATATAAATATATACATATATGAATATTCCCTTTCTTTTGTCTTTCTTCGTTTTTTTTTTTTTTTTCTGCATATTTCTGTGTCTTAGTCGGTCTTATTATCATGTCCTTGGAAGCACAAACTCTGCAACAAAAATATGAGAACACAAAATCACTATATGTCAACCCACTGATCCATGAGGATAAAAAGCTCGCAAGCAGAATTCCCTACAGACGCATCCCAACCACTGCTGAGGTTACAACGTAGAGAACCTAAGTATTAACATGTGGTAGGTGTTAGTCGTGGTCATGTAGAGTCTGGTAGATACACACTTTTTAGTTTATGTAGGGGAGATAGGGCGCTCGATGTACCTTAATGGCTAGGAAAAAACAATATACGTGATAATATAGATCTAGGATTACGTATTTGGACCGAAACGAGTACCTATCTATAGCTGTACAAAATTTGATGATAATAAATTAACGGAATAAAAAACACATGCAATTCTTGGTATTTAATATCATTATAATTTACACTGACTAGAACATTCATCAGTCATGTATAAATATTACATAGTCATCCATTGTTCGTGCTTAGTAGCATTTTTTTTTCTTTTTTTATAAAATCATTCAAAATTATTTAAGGTTTAGTCTATTCACTGATTTAACTTAATTTATATTTAATTTCCTATTTTTACGTCAATATTATAAATCATATGGGGGTATTTTAAGATCACACAGAACCCCTCCCTCCCAAGCACATATTGTACCCCCCCCCCCCCCCTATTCTCTCTGTTGATTTCCCTTCTGCTTGGGAAAGATTAATCACTTCCTCTACATTTCCAAGAGATTCACACACTTTAGAAATATACCTGTGGGCTTCATTTAAAAGTAACGGGGTCCAAATTATTCCATTTCACCTCATACAGCAGGAAGCGTTATCTGTCTACTAGTAAAGTACAATCATATATTCTTTCTTCGGTCTTCCTGCTCTGTTTTAATAGTGAGAATCTTTTCATGTGTTTGACCACAATAAAATAGTTTACCCATAACTAAAAGAAAATGGCCAATTTAACTCACAACATCTTTTCCTTTCTGTTTTCATATTACATTAAAACTTCGATTGTGTCTGCATATTTTTTTCTTTCTTTCTTTTATATATGTCTTTTAGAAAATTTATATATATCTTGTGAAGTTATTCAGTGATACGAATGCCTAGAATGGTAGACAAAAGAGGGGTCGTACATCAAGCTTTGCCCTTCAACATACTGAATCATTTTACTCACTACAACATACACATAAATATACAGATACAGTGATTATGAGAACGTGTAGTTGATCACTAAAGACATCGTCACTTCACAGGTCGAGGCTCAACCTGCGCACCGGGATCCTGCTGACTGCCCTGTTCCTCATGGCGATCTACGCTCCTGCTGGTAAGCCATGTGTGATCGCTAGAGTTCTCTGCAAAAGTCCCTGCTCGTTGCCTCCTCTGCTTGTTTCCCTTCTCTCTCTCTCTCTCTATCTCTCTTGGCTACTTGTTCTCCAGTTATCCCTTTTTTTTTAATTATTTTTCTCTCTCTCTTTTTGTATCACTTTCTCTTCTCTTGATGTTTATGCTACAAAGTTCCCTGCTCTTTACACCTCCTGCTTTATTGCTTTTTTGTCTGCTCCTGATACGTATTACTTTTATTCCCTGTTTTACTCGTGTTTCTCCCATGCTTTTCGACTATAGGATCTACAAAGATCACATATATATCGTCTGCAGAGGAGTGTAAATTGGCTTGAACTGTGCAGGTTTGCTCTTTCTTATTCATGAAGTGTGTTTCATTTTGGATATTTTGTAAATTCAGATTTAAATTGTATGTATTGGACTAAATAATGATAACAATGATGATGATGATACTACTACTACTATTACTACTACTACTATTTAAAAAAATGAAAATGATAAACAATAATAATAATAATAACCAGTAGTAACCATAACAACCCCGTCTGCTGATATTACCAATGTCCACCCTTTACCCCCCGTCCCCCTTCTCCCCCCAGCTGCCACGCCCACCCCTGGCCAAGACTGCTGCCCCTACCACTCCTGGTGTTGTGTGCAGACGACAACGCTCGATCCCTGCGCCCTGAGGTTCCCCGACTGTCAGAGATATCCTTATGACGAATGCTGTCGGCGATATGGGTGAGGGTTGGCGGTTGGTTGAATATGACTGATGTAGGCCAAGGGGCCAATAAATAGAAAATGCTAAGAGAGGTGTCTTCATTCTCAAAGACGTATGAGTGTTTGTAAGGGTTGAGATGTGATATAAATACTCACACACACATACTCACGCAGAAACATATATACATATAAAATTTATACACATACATATATATCATGTATATATATATACATATACATATACATATATATATATATATATGTATATATATATTCGTATATATTTATATATATATACATATATGAACACATTCATATATATATTCATGTATGCATATGAATATATATATATATATATATATATATATATATATATATATGTAAACAAACACATACACACACATGCACTCACACACACACACGTATACACACACGTGTGTGTGTGTGTGTATATATATATATATATATATGTGTGTGTGTGTGTGTATACAAACACATACACACACATGCACTCACTCACACACACACGTATACACACACGTGTATATATATGCATATTCATATATGTATATATATTCATATACATATACATACAAGTATACATTCATATATTATATGTACACACATTCATATATATATATATATATATATATATATATATATTCATGTTACATTATTCATTTATATATGTACGTTTATATATATATATACATACTGAGAGCATGACCTTGCTTGCCGAGGGTGGGACAGTGCCTTTTTGGCGGGCGATGAGCCAAAGTGATTCCAATGTTTTGACTGGGTCTTACTTTCTGAATCCTAGTTTTATCCTGCATTATCGGTCTGTCAAAAATGTCCTCCTGGTTTTCTTGGCACATGGCTAAAAGAGCCTTGGAACTATTGCCTCGTTCTTGCTTCTGAAAAGAAGTGAATAGCCGGGAAACCCATCGAGCTGACAACTTTTGCATATGCAAATGGTCAAGAATGATTTTGTCCACAGACCCAACACTAATCTTGACAGCTTGTGTTAGTTGGCGGACAGTAACACGACGATCTTCCAAAAGAGCAGTATCTACTTGATGGATGTGTCCTTATCAATGGCAGACTGGAGTCGCCCTGAGATAAAAGACCATAAATATATCAAACTACCCTATATGAGTGATTTAAACATTGACATCAGGAGACAGTTGAAGACACTCTTGCAAAATAAAATTACCCCCCACATTAAGTTTACATTTGTTTTCAGTGACACAAACAGGCCAGTGAGTTCATAAGACAACCGATAGATTACTGCTATGACTCGTGTTCTGAAGAGGTATATTTATTTACTAATATGTGGAATCAACCCCACATTGACTACATCAACGCATTTTAAAACACAAAGGGCAGTCGCTCAGGACTGGCCTCCTGCTGAGCAGACCATCTTTCTCGCTAATAAGAGAGCATTCAACATCACACATACCCTTTCTCTAACTCTGATTTTGGTATTTTGTCCACAAACTCCTCCTACCAAGGCCCCTTCATTTTAGACCCCCTCTTTAATTAAACAACTTATTTGCCTTATTACCTGGTTCCATGTTCCATCACTGATCTCGGTTTATGACACTTTTAAAACGTTTGCAGAATTAAGATAAAATCCCATACTTATCTGCGGCTTCGTTCGTACGATCCGCCGCCCGAGTGGCAAACCCATTACGGAATATAAAAAGCAATATGGCCAGACGACATTCAACGACTTTAGAACAACTACGAAGCTTTCCTTCCGCTCGTAGAAGCTGCAGAGAGACATCCAATATTTAAAACTTTGTTAAAGCTATCATGGAATCCTCAACTTCATTAACTTCATAATAATCCTATGTTTGCACACACCCAAATATATCGTTCCCGGTGTTTTCAGTTTCTTGATCGAGAAATTACTAGACGAAAAAAGAGTGTAGTCTCTAAGAAACTCAGCACTGTTAAAATCAATATCCCTTCTCTAGGTTTCATCAGTATATCTAGATTGATCAACGGTAATGTGGATAACAAGGTCCGTAAAGTAGATATTGTTCACAATCAAAAAAAATACCTATAGCCTAGGAACTAATATCAAGAAAACAATGGACAAGAAGAAAGTCGTATTCAATTTCTCAACAGAATTTTAACTGAGGAACAAAAGAATGTACTATCCCACTGTATATCCCAGACTAAAATTGCCTACCATAAGTTTTACTTGTACTTTGGAAAAAACATGTAGCAACAGAGATAATTGTGACCTCTGTAATAACAAATTCAGCAACGTTGCTAGCAATCTCACAACTACAGCCAACAATACCTTTAGAAAATGTATTCTCTTAGGCTCGTGTCACCTCTACAAACACATAGGAATGACAGCATAATAACTATTACCAGACCGGATAAGGGACGACTTGTTATTTCAAACGAGTATGACTACAAACAAAAGATGAAGGATATTCAAACGCATCACGACTGAAATATCCACCCATTTACTAAACCTAGAAGACAAACTAGATAAACTTCTTGGTGCTATTAAATCATCTAGCAGCATTGAAAACACCTATAATTTCCTTGCGAGTTTTGTCTTCAAACCTGGCATGCTCTATGGACTGCCCAAAGTGCATAAACCAAATAATCCACGAAGACCTATTATCACCTCGATTGGCACTTCCAATTATAATATTGCAAATTATTCGTTCCCATCATCTCTCCTTTTACAACTAACCAATATGCTTCTGATAATTCCGCATCTTAAAGAAATCACATCCCTTAACTTCCAACAAATCATCACCATGGCTAGTTCGATGTCGAATCTCTGTCCACAAACGTTGCCCTACAAAATACCACAGATATAATAGCTAACAACCTGGACACCACACTTCTTATTCAGTTTTGACTTCTGATGATCGTCAATATTCCCAATACCCATATATATATGCGTGTGTGTGTCTGCATATATATACATATATATATATAAAC
>NC_061847.1:24574469-24576969 GCF_019202785.1 Penaeus chinensis | reverse complement strand
TTAAAACCTTGAATATAGTAATATCATATAATATCATATTATCATTGTTATTCTTTCCCTCATTTATAATTGCGTTATGCCGTCACTCCAAAGACAACGAGGAAGAGAGGAAGGGAAGAGCAATATCGTGGCTGTTCTTTTCACCTCCCCGCAACATTTCTCGAATGGTGAGTTTCCGCAATTTTAAGTCTTAAGGACATCCTGGTCTTCAAAGAAGCTGGCAATTAAGCCTGACTTCATATGCTTTGCAGAATGTGTCTCGGCAATTTATATATATATATATATATATATATATATATATATTTTTTTTTTTTTTTTTTTTTTTTTTTTTTTTCGAGGAGGGGGGGATGTTGCATTCAGGCTATCATCACCGACCTGTCAAGAGCAGATAAAGAGGGGGCATATATATATATATATATATATATATATATATATATATATACATTATATATATATTTATATATATATATATGTATATACATATACATATATATATACATATATATATATATATATATATATATATATAAGTGTGTGTGTGTGTGTATGTGTGTGTGTGTGTGTGTGTGTGTGTGTGTGTGTGTGTGTGTGTGTATGTGTGTGTGTGTGTGTGTGTGTGTGTGTGTGTGTGTGTATGTGTGTGTGTGTGTACATAAATATGTATATGCATATATGTGTGTGTGTATATATATATATGTATATATTTATATTTATATTTATATATATATATTGAGAGAGAGAGTGAAGGTGAGGGAGAGATTGTGTGTATATGTATATGCATATTTATGTATATATGTATATATATATACATTAAGAGAGAGGGGGGAGGGTTAATTAAAGTGAAAAACTTACTTAGGTTTAGCCTGTACACAAGGAATCCCAATTTCTCTCAGGATTGCCTGCGTCGTGCAAGGATTCCTCTACAGCAAAACCAGACTTCTCTGTAATATAACTTATGCTGAATTGGGGGATATAAAAAATATATATATGTATATACATATGTATACATATATATAAAAAGAGAACGATGAATATAGGTACATATATATATATATATATATATAATATAAATAGACAGATATATAGTTATATATCTATTTATGTATATATGTTTATATTAATATATAGATATATATCAACATAAACACACATACGCATAATGTGTACATACATATATATACATATATATATATATATATATATATATATATATATCTTTTGTTTTTCAAGGCCTCTCTCAATTTACTATTGAGAGGTTATAAGGCAGTGTCATCCTTGCCTGATTGGATGCCCTTCCTAATCAACCGCGGTTCGGCGCGCTAACACATGTGCCACGGCGGTGACTTCCCCCTACTACACCTGCGTTTGACTTCTCAAGGCGATATGTCGTTTTCTCGGGCTCGAGGCAGCAATCAGAGCGCAGGCATTATTACTCGTGGTCCCGAGTTCAATTCCCCGTCGCGGCGGTCGTAAAAATGCCTGCGCTCTGACTGCTGCTTCGAGCCCGAGAAAACGAAAATATCGCCATGAGAAGTCAAACGCAGGTGTCGTAGGGGAAGTCACCGCCGTGGCACAACCACGGTTGATTAGGAAGGGCATCCAATCAGGCAAGGGTGGCACTGCCATATAACCTCTCAATAGTGGAGAGGCCTGTGTCCTGCAGTGGAATGAATGGCTGAAATAAGAAATGTATATACACACATATATAAATATATATACATATATACATAACTATATGTATATATATATGTGTGTGTGTGTGTGTGTGTGTGTGTGTGTGTGTGTGTGTGTGTGTGTGTTTAAGCCAAACAATGTTTATACGCGTTATTGATTTACATTATTAAAGTTCGTCGACTCCTTTGTGAGGCTAAAGAAGCCGTAACTCGCCTCTGTGTCACTGGAGAGAGAGAGAGAGAGAGAGAGAGAGAGAGAGAGAGAGAGAGAGAGAGAGAGAGAGAGAGAGAGAGAGAGAGAGAGAGAGAGAGTTCCGAAACCAGTAAGAGAAAATCAAAGAGAGGTGTAGAACCAAAGAGACAGAGAGAATACGGATATCAAGAGAAAGAGAGAGACAGATGGCGAGCGTGGGCCTTAATAAACAAGGCACTTTAAGGCAAGTTAGAGAACCTGAAGTCTTTTTTGAAATACTCTCTTGTTATGATTCAACCAATGAAGATGTTTCCGGGAATGTAATTAATATTGCGTTGCCTGAGTCACGCATTTCAAAATATGACACGTAATGAACGTTAGAATATACAAGAAAACTGATCATTTTGAAATCTCAGTCGCGAGGCTTCTTGTTTATGGTAATTTTGGTAACGGTTTGTTATCAGTGACTTTTATAATATGAAAAATGAATTTTAAAGCTAGACATCGTGCATTGCGAAATAAAATCATAAATGGATTTCGATTAAACATCTCTTTATTAAAAAAAAAATCTGATTCCTTTTTGTTAAATTTTTTCTTTTTTTCTTTTTCATCATATATTCCTGCTTTTATCAAT
>NC_061847.1:24551969-24556969 GCF_019202785.1 Penaeus chinensis | reverse complement strand
AGCACCCCGTAGTTATAAAGGAAAATATACAAGCCTCGGCCTACATCCCATGCTCAAAATGTACGCAGAGGTGGACAATTATAAGCCTACTTTCACTTCCTCTTTTCCCAAGAAGAAAGGGCCTGGTAAGCGCTCGAAAACAGACTACAACCAGAAAGTCAGGTCCTTGATAGAAAAATCACACAGAAAGCAAGAAAAAGATTATGACGAGCATCTGGTGTTCTTCAAGAGCCTGTTGCCTCATGTTAGAAGAATTCCTGGTGAACACAAATTAATATTCAGAAGCTGCATACATGAATGGATTGAATAGTTCTCTTATCTAGTTGTATCGTCTCTTCCAAATATCTACACTTTCTTTTCGCGTCTTTTTTTCAAACTTCACAGGTGTCCTTTACCTCTACACCCACTCTCCTTTGGAATCTCAAAATGACACAGACAATTACAATGCATATATGGAATAACGGTCGTTTTACCAAATATAGGCTCACAGTAGGAGTAATGTTGTTTTTTCCACATAATTATGAATAATGATATCCAAGCCTCTCTTCAGGTTGAATAGGTTGTTTATGCCAGTTATACTAAGCTCTCGCCAGTGATAAACTTTCCTGAGAATGTTCCTTTTCAGATAATTAAAAAGACGATGATAGTCTCCAAAATTGTCTTTTGTAATCTACTTAATGTATTTCCTTTTTCTTTTAGCTTTTATATGAACAATGCTGAGCAATATGAAATCACCATCACACAATGAGCATGAGAAATGCCCCGTAGATTTCCTCGCCACGGGTTCGAGCTGATTTCCCACTGCTACGAATATCTCGCACAGAAGACCAGAACACAATTATTATTACTGATGTTGTTGTTGTTGTTACATGCTTTCTTTATGCGCGCATCCTAAGGCCACACCACGATATAGGCTTGCTGCCGAGATGACTGCAGTTGATAAGGGGTTCGAACTGCTTTAAAAATGCAGCTTTACTGACAGCTGCTCATTCACGTGCGATAACTGATCACTAGTGAAATTTTAGAGGATTCTTTTATCAAAGGGAGATGTGTTTGTGCCTAAATAGAGATTACCAGCTGTGGAAATGAAAATCAATAGGGATTTGCCAAATGAAGTATCCCTAATTATGAAAAAAAAAATTATCACAAACTTTATAAAAAATATTTCATGCAAATCTTCATATAAATATGTAGCGATGGTCACCCGCTGAGTTTCATCGAACAGACATCAAACATCAAACTTTTTTTCTAAATGAAACTCCATGATGTTTATCCGCTCAGGGAACTACTATTTACATAAAGAAAATACTACAGAATATACGAAAAATTGGATTTATATTTTACGAACACTGCCACACATGCTTTTCGACTCGTAAATCTTACTGTACAATATACGGTCTCGATGGCGACGCAAACTTCCCAACGCTATAAGAGCATCTACCAGGCGACGCCAATCGGTCCGCAAGGTTAGGGTGAGTTTCTACAAATGACTTAGAATATGATTGAATTTCCAGTTACTGAAGCTAAGGGTATTTTCCGAGGTGAAGGCAATGACCGAACAGCTTGAAGATACCTGGCCTTGGTGGGTTTTATATGCCTTGACAATATGTACAGAGAGGAGCGGGGAGAAGGGAGTTGGAGGAAGGAGGGAAGAGAGAGAGAGGAGAGGGAGGGAGAGTGGGGGAGAGAAGGAGAGAGAAGGAGAGACAGAGGAGAGAGAGTGAGAGACAGAGACAGAGAGAGAGAGAGAGGGGGGGGGGCGGAGAGAGAAAGAGAGAGACAGAAAGAGACAGAGACAGAAACAGAAAGAGAGAGAGAGAGTGAGGAGGCAAAGAGAAACACGAGTCGAACAGACACACAGGGAAAACACATTGAGTAAAAGCTTATAAAAACGGACAGAAAGTGACGGTGGGACGGGCGAGGAAACACACACACTACGAAGCAAAGACAAACACAAACATAAACACCATAACATTACTTCTATTCACTATCCTCTTATCCCAACGCCCCCTCCCCCCCCCTCCACAAAATCACACCATACACGTATCTCACCATGGAGGAAAAAAAATAACAAAATATCCATTTCACACGATATCAAAGCAAAAGAAAGTGAGAGAAAGAGAAAGAGGGAAACAAAAACAAAAAAAACACACAAACACACAAAAAAAAACACAAACACAAAAAAACACAGACTGCCGTCGAGTCTCAAAAGGAATTTTATGAGTAGCTCGCTAGTGCCAATGGCTCGATTTTTATTCTTCTCGCTGGCTTGAATAGCTGTAATACGTTGCCTGAATGGCTTTGTCCTCACGCAGGCACCAGCTGAACAATCCTGTGTTTACCCAATATTTTCCGCCGTTCGCTCGCTCACGCACGCACGCCCACGAGCGCGATTTTGCATTGTTCCGTTCTGTATCGTGGGGGTGAAATTGCAGTGGGTGAGATAGGCTGCTTTCTCTTGTGTGCGTGTGAGTTTTTGTGTTTATTTTGTTTGTTTATGTTTTGGTATTATTATTAATATGATTAATATCATTATCTTTTTTATTAATATCATTATCTTTTTTATTAATATCATTATCTTTTTTATTAATATCATTATCTTTTTTATTATCATAATCATCATTTCTATCATTATTGATATTATCATTATAGTTATTTTCATTATTATTATCATTATCATTATTATTATTATCAATTTTATTATTATTATTATTATCATTATTATTATAATCATAATTTTTATTATCATTACTAGTAGTAGTAGTAGTAGTAGCAGTTGTAGTATTGTTATTATCAATATTATTATTACTATTATTATTATTTTTATTACATCATCATCATTATCATCATTACCATTGTTATTATCATCATCTTTATCATTATCATCTATTATTATCAATATTATTATTATTATTATTATTATTATTATTATTATTATTAATAATAATATCATTATTATAATTATAATTATTACCAGTATTATTATCAGTATCATTATCATTATTGTTGTTGTTGTTGTTGTTATTGACATTATTATCATCCTCATCATTATCATCATCATCATCGGCATTTCTTCTTTGTCCATCTTATCACTACACCATAATTACAGCAAGAGAAGAATGGGAAGAAGAAGGAGGAGGAGGAGAAAAAGGAGAAAAAGATGATGTTGATAATGATCATTTCAATAAAAATAAAAAGAGAACACACACACACACACAAAAGAAGAAATTGAAGAAAACAAAGGAGAATCTTAGAGAAAGTCGAGGGAAATAAAGAAAGACGAAGAAGAAGAAGGAGGAGGAAGAGAAGAAATAATAGAAGGAGGAGAAGGAAGAAAAAGAAGAAACAGCAGAAGATCAAGAACAAAAAACAAAACAAAAAAATCACGAAGAACGAAAAGATACAGAGGAAGAGCAAGAAAAAAAGGTTGAAAGAATAATAAGAAAAAGATGCAGATGAAGAAAAAGAAGAGGAAGCCGAGAAGGAAAACAAGAGAATGACGAAAAAGAAGAGCGAGAACAAGAGGAAGAGGAAGAAGAAAAAGTAGACGAACGAGAATAAGCGAAGAATAAGAAGAAAAAAAGGGAAAATGAGAAAAGAGAAGATGAAGAAGTAAAATAAGGAGAACAAGAGAAGAAGAAGAAAACGAAGAAGAACGAGGACAAGAGAATAAAAGAAAAAAAGATGAAGAACAAGAAAAAGAGGAAGAAGAAGAACGAGAACAAGAAAAAGAGGAAGAAGAAAAAGAAGTAGAAGGAGAACAAAAGAAGAGGAAGTAGAAAAGAAGAATAACGAGAACAAGAGAAGAGGAAGAAAAAGAAGAAGGAGAACAAGAGAAGAAGAAGAAGAACGAGAACAAGAGAAGAAGAAGAAGAACGAGAACAAGAGAAGAGGAAAAATAATAAGATTAAGAAGGAGAACAAGAGAAGAAGAGGAACAACGAGAACAAGAAAAGAGGAAGAAGAAGAAAAACGCAACAAGAGAAGAGGAAGAAAAAGAAGAAGAACGAGAACAAGAGAAGAAGAAGAAGAAGAACGAGAACAAGAGAAGAAGAAGAAGAAGAACGAGAACAAGAGAAGAGGAAAAAGAATAAGATTAAGAATGAGAACAAGAGAAGAAGAAGAAGAAGAACGAGAACAAGAGAAGAAGAAGAAGAAGAAGAACGAAAACAAGAAAAGAAGAAGAAAAAGAAGAACGAGAACAGGAGAAGAGGAAGAAAAAGAAAAAGAACGAGAACAAGAGAAGAGGAAAAAGAATAAGATTAAGAATGAGAACAAGAGAAGAAGAAGAAGAAGAAGAACGAGAACAAGATAAGAGGAAGAAGAAAAAGAAGGAGAACAAGAGAAGAGGAAGAAAAAGAAGAAGAACGAGAACAAGAGAAGAAGAAGAAGAAGAAGAACGAAAACAAGAAAAGAAGAAGAAAAAGAAGAACGAGAACAGGAGAAGAGGAAGTAAAAGAAGAACGAGAACAAGAGAATGAGAACAAGAGAAGAAGAAGAAGAAGAACGAGAACAAGAGAAGAAGAAGAAGAAGAAGAACGAAAACAAGAAAAGAAGAAGAAAAAGAAGAACGAGAACAGGAGAAGAGGAAGAAAAAGAAAAAGAACGAGAAGAAGAGAAGAAGAATAAGAACAAGAACGAAAACAAGAGAAGAAGAAGAAGAAGAAGAAGAATGAGAACAAGATAAGAGGAAGAAGAAAAAGAAGGAGAACAAGAGAAGAGGAAGAAAAAGAAGAAGAACGAGAACAAGAGAAGAAGAAGAAAAAGAAGAACGAGAACAAGAGAAGAGGAAGAAAAAGAAGAACGAGAACAAGAGAAGAGGAAGAAAAAGAAGAACGAGAACAAGAGAAGAGGAAGTAAAAGAAGAAGAACGAGAAAAAGAGAAGAAGAAGAAGAAGAACGAAAACATGAGAAGAAGAAGAAAAAGAAGACCGAGAACAAGAGAAGAGGAAGAGGAATAAGGATAAGAAGGAGAACAAGAGAAGAAGAAGAAGAAGAACG
>NC_061847.1:24529469-24531969 GCF_019202785.1 Penaeus chinensis | reverse complement strand
GAGGGAAAGGAAGGGAAATCGGGAGGAGGATAAGGAGGAGAAAGAGGGAAGGTAAGGGAAATTGGGAGGAGGATAAGGAGGAGGAAGAGGGAAAGGAAGGGAAATTGGGAGGAGGATAAAGAGGAGGAGGGAAAAAGAGGGGAAGGAAAATTGGGAGGAGGAAGAGGAGAGAGAAGGAGGAAGAGGGAAAGGAAGGGAAATTGGGAGAAGGATAGGGAGGGGGAAATAGGAGGAGGAAGGGAATAGGAAATTGGGAGGATGAAAGGGAGGGAGAAGGAGGAAGAGGGAAAGGAAGGGAAATTGATAGGAGGATAGGAAGGAAAAAGAAGGAAGAGAGAAGGGAAGGGAAATTGGGATAAGGAAAAGGAGGAAGGGGATGGGAAATTGGAAGTAGGAAAGGGAGAGGGAAGAAGAGAGAGGATGGGGAAATAATAGGGGAATGGGAGGGGAAGGAGAAGAAAATATTGGTAGGGGAATAGAGAGAGAAGATGCACGAGGAGGAAGGGGAAATGGAACAGGAATAGGGAGGGGGTAGAGGAAGGAAAGACGGAAGGAGAAGAGAAATTGGATGGGGAGGGGGGGAGGGGGGGAGGGGTTAAAGGCAGGGGGGGAGGGGTCGTTACTTTTTTTTCAAGGGCAGGTAATTTCCTCTAACAGATGACTGCGACTTCAGCTTTCCTTTTCAAAATTATAATAAATAAGGAAAAAATATATAACTTAATATGAGGGGGAGAAAAGAGAAAAGGATAGAGTGTTAGAGAAAAAAATACACACACACACACACACACACACACACACACACACACACACACACACACACACACACACACACACACACACACGCACACGTACAAACATACACACACATAAACAAGCAAACAAACACACACACCTGATACTATCAGAAACCAAACAGAAAAGTCATCCCGCGATATCTGCCCGTTTTCTATATCAATATTTACAGTACTAATGTGCTTGCAGAAGAGGCACTCGCGAGATATTACATTCATATTAATTGGAGTGCTAAAAACATCATCGGGAAAGAAATTATGTTTCGAAATCCATCTCTTTCTCTCTTTCTTTCTCTCTCTCTCTTTCTCTTACTCTCTCTTTCACTCTCTCTCTCTCTCTCTCTCCTTTTCTCTCTCTCTCACTCTCTCTCTCTCTCTCTCTCTCTCTCTCTCTCTCTATATATATATATATATATATATATATATATATATATATATAATGTGTATATATTTACATATATATATATATATATATATATATATAATGTGTATAAATGTATATATATATATATATATATATATATATATATATATATCCCATACCCACAATCAAAATAAAAAGTAATTTCATGAGTGCGAAAATATGCGTCTTTACTGTATTTATATAACCCTCGTAGAAAAATGTTTTTTTCGTTCCCTCCTCCATTTCGTAGTATCATATTTTTCGCATTTCCTTTGGTTATCTCTTTCGGGTTCATTATAAGCTTATCTCTCTTTTCTAACCTGCAACCATTATCATTTTCCTTCGTTATCTTCTCCCTCTCTTTCTCTCTCTCTCTCGCCGTCGCTCTCTCTCTCTCTCTCTCTCTCTCTCTCTCTCTCTCTCTCTCTCTCTCTCTCTCTCTCTCTCTCTCTTTCTTTCTCTCTTTCTCTCTCTCTCTTTCTCCGTCACTCCTCACTCACTCTTCGCTCCCTCTCTCTTCTCCTTCTCCTTTTCCCCAAATTTCTTTCTAACCCCCACCCCCTTAAGAGAAAAGAAAAGCGGAAAAAAAAAACTTAATAATTCGGATTATTTTCAGCCTCCGTTCCAAGCCTGCTCAGTCTCCCCTTGTATTTCCTTGAGTTTCGTTCTGTAATTTCTTTAAGTTTTCCCGTAACGACCCTCATTTCTGCCACTGGGTCGAAGCGCCATCTGAACCCGAAGTGGCTCGTGTGCATTGCTGGCCGTGCTTGCAATTGCTGGGAGATCGTTGCCCTCAGGAATTGGTCGCTTGAGGTACAGGGTGTCTAAGTATTATTTTAATAGTGATGAAAACAGTCAGACTAATGAGAAAAAGTCAGATAATAATGGTAATGTGAATAATGGTGACATATATTATGATAGGGTAATGGTAATGATATCAATAATTCAGTGGCAATGTGTATACATTAATAATAATAATGCTAGTAATCTTTCATGAGTAATAATAATTATGATATGTAAAATTAAAATGATATATGAAAAACAACAAAAGGACTTCGATGATGAAGATAATAATAATAATAATTATAATAATAATAATAATAATAATGATGATGATGATGATGGAGGCAATGAGAAGCCTCCCGAAGGTAACCAACACAGGCGTACCGAGGAGACCGATCACTTCTAGTATTGGCAGCGCTCCCCATCGTTTGGCTAAGTATTTGGCTAAACCCCTTTCCCGTGCTATGGGGGTCATCAGGGATTCCCACCTGAAGAACTCCGGGTACCGCATCAGACGTCTTTA
>NC_061847.1:24514469-24519469 GCF_019202785.1 Penaeus chinensis | reverse complement strand
GTACTGATGATTTGGAATATAGCATTTCATTCAAGCACTTTTTGTTATTACGTTCTTTTTTTACCATTTTTGGGTTTATATTATAGCTAACATCTTGGTTATCATTATCATGATTTTATAGCTTCCCCTCTCTCCTTCCATCCTCCCCCTTCCCCTCTCTCCTTCCATCCTCCCCCCTCCCCTCCCTCCTTCCATCCTCCCCCCTCCCCTCTCCCCTTCCATCCTCCCCCCCTCCCCTCCTCCCTTCCCCCCTTCCATCCTCCCCCTCCCTTCTCCCCTTCCATCCTCCCCTTCCATCCTCCCCTTCCATCCTCCCCTTCCATCCTCCCCTTCCATCCTCCCCCTCCCCTCTCCAACCCCCTCCTGCAGCTGGCCTATGACCCTCACGCGCTGCAAAGCGAGCGCTTCTTGCCAGGCTTTGTGGACACGCACTGCCACCTGGACTTCCTGTTCCGGCGCTGCAACCAGGCCTCGGGCAGCCACGCTCGCTTCCGGGCCCAGTGCCAGGGTCACGATGCCTACCCCGTGGCTTTCGAGGGATGCGTCGCGGTCTTCTGCCAGCCCTGGACCTTTGGAAAGGCGGGTTTTTATTTTTATTTTTCTGACACTTTGGTTTTGTTCTTCTTGGGTTTGAAGAATATAAGGATTTTTTTTTTCTCTCTATTATATGCTGTTTTTTCTTCATGTTCATAACCTTTTTCTCTTTCTTCTCCTTCGTCTTCTTCTTCTTCTTCTTCTTCTTCTTCTTCTTCTTCTGGGCCCTGAAGAACATAGGGGAATGTTTCTTTATTTTTTTTGTTTTCGGGGTGTTCTTCATGCTCATTTCCATAATTATTACTATTATTATCATTATCTTTATTCTTATTACTCTAAATTTATTATGGAAACAGCTAGAACATATTTATTAAATAATTAGGTATTATTGTCATGATCATTTTTTTTTTTTAATTATTATTTTTTTTTTTTGCTTTTTCTTAATTTTTGATTTTCATTTTTTTTTTTTTTACACTTCCAGACCTCATGGTGGGAGGAGTTCCTCGGAGAGCCAGACGTCTGGGCGGCATTTGGGTGCCATCCTCACTACGCCCGTTTCTTCGGCGAGGAGGAGGAGGAGCACCTGAGGCTAGCCCTCCTCAACCCAAAGGTCTTGGCACTCGGGGAAATTGGACTGGATTACTCTAACAGGTGAAGGTGGGGGTAGGGGAAAGGATGAGGGGGGTGCTAGGTGCAGGTGAGGGAGTGGGGGGTGAGAGGAAGGTGCAAGTAGGGGAGGGAGGGGAGAGTAAGGTACAGGTGGGGGAGGGGGGAGATGCAGGTGCAGGTGGGGGAGGGGAGAAGAGTTAGGTGCAGGTGGTGGCAGGGGGAGGGGGGTAGGTACAGGTGGAGGAGGGAGAGAGAGAGGTGCAGGTGGTGGCAGGGGGGAGAGGTAGGTGCAGGTGGGGGAGGGGGGAGAGGTAGGTACAGGTTGGGGAGGGAAGGGAGAGAGTTAGGTGCAGGTGGAGGGGAGAGGGCAAGCATTAGATGCAAGTGGGAGACAATGTGTAGAAAGGATCAGGTGTGGCTATGGATAAGGGTGAGGAAAGGGTTGCATGTGAGTGAGGGAAAGGTTGCAGGGGATATCAACTACGTAAGGGGTGTAGGTGAAGGCTGGTGGTGTCGATTAGGGACTTAGTGACAGGAGGAGAAAGATTAGGTGCAGGTGGTAGACAGTGTGTGGACAATGTGAAGAAGTGAAAGAAGTGTGAGGTGGGCGTCTCGAGGTGTTGATGAGGGTGATTCATCATAGTGTATTTAGGGGAAGGAGTGTCGTCAGGGGAATAGGTGAAAGTTGGGGAAGAAGAGAAGGGGAAGGGTGCTAGTAGGGTGAGTTTGTGTGTGTGCAAGTTATTTTCTCTTCTTTCTTATAGCTATCAGGGAGTTGTAAGGTGTATCAGTTTTATCATTATTTTCAGATTTGTTTTCATGGAATTAATGCTTCGTTTTCCTCCTCCTTTGTATATTGGCCTGTGTTGTTTATAAAAGCTCTTTATTTTTTATTCTCATACTTGTGGCATTGATTTGCTGTTTGTTAGCTAATCCCATAAACAAAATGTGTTGCATTATAGAGTTGTTTTAGAGTAGCTTATGGATTATGTTTCACTATTTATGAAAGGAACTATTACACATATTGCAGGTTTTTTTTTCATATTTTTCTGTTTGTTTTGTGTTTAATTTTATTTGTTTATTTATCTATTCATAAATTAACATTGTTATCATTATCTTTGTCAGCGTCACTATTTTTAACATTGTCCTCCCCTTCTATCCTCCCCCTCCCCTCTCAGTATTATTTTTTTTATTATCATCATAATTATCATTATTACTATTATTATTGTTGTTGTTGATCTACCCCAAAATCCCTTTTTCCTTGTTGTCGAGTAAGGGCGAAGACTGGGACCCAATGCTGGGGACCTCCCCTGCCTTGGGACTCAGCGCTCGACTCAACTAATTTTGCATGGTCTTTTTTTCCCCTTCTGCTTTTCGATTCTGTCCCTTCCCCAACCCCTTCTACTATCCACTTCCTAAGGTGTGAGAGCCGTGCTGAAAGGATGAAAGGCTGACTTTGTGCCAGTCCTGAATGGCCTGAGGGAGCCATGGGCACAGTATTCCCCTTAGTTGTCTAGCCCTTATCCCTGAAGGGGACCCTGAGAGGTGGACTGTTTCTCAACCCAACATACTCCAGCCTTACCTCTTCATCAAATAGCCCCACCAATTCAAACTCTTCCGATTCCCTGACCCCAGGCACTGAACACGGCTCCGAACACTGCAACTACCATTCCCTCCTCAATGCCTACTAGTACATTATCCACCCAAGTCAACACTCATCTCCAGGAAACATTCCTACTCTCCCAACATGCTCAAATTCATCACCTCTACCCCCACTACCTTCTTTAGCAACTACTCCATCCTCCCTTACTACTAATTTACAGCCTTATTGCCCACCTCTCCATAATACTACCTCCCTTCTACTACCCCCATCTCTACAAATATCTTAAATACTCAATTTAGCCCAGACAAATGGGACCGATTTTTCGTGATCCCTCTTTCAGCTCCCTACTCTGACAACACTCTTACCTTCCAGCAATGTTTCCAAAAACAAGAAGGCAAAGTCTCTTTACGTAGCTGACCCGATTGTTCCCGTATTGTCACAGTAACATCTGAAAACCAAGCAATAGCATTATCAACTCTAACTGATCTCTCTGGTAACTCCTGCAGAACCTCATCCAACCTTCAATACTTGCACTAAAACTGTCTCTCTCCCCAACAAACTGCCCTATTTTATAACAAAAATTGATCAGATTGTGGAGAAGACTTACTCGCCTGCCTCACGGACTATGATGTGATGATATCAGTACATTACAACTCCATTTCTCTCAGAGGTCATCGTAAGAACCCCACTTACATTGCCCAAAATACTTTCTGTAGACATGACCTTGGTGGAGAATCCCTGCCTGTCCGACCATATCAACCATATCAACCTCCAGTGCCAAAATTGTTGGCATTTAGGACATCCTGCCAAACATTGCCATTCCACAGCTAGATACCCTCTATGTGCCTAACCTGGTCATACTCGATCAAACTACTCTGCACAGCCATGCACATGTGCCAACTGTGGCTGCCCAACCTACAAATTTGAGTCTGAAGTGGCAACTCCCATATTCAGACTTGGACTCACTCTACGTGAAGCCAGACAGGAAGCACGTCAATGATTTTTTTCTCTTAATCCCAACTCTAGTAATGTCACTCGCTCTACCCCTTCCCCTCTCTCCCAAAACATTCCTACACCCTCCCCTACACCTAACCTTCCTACACCTTACCTCCCCACTTCTACCTCCTACCTTCACCAGTCAAATTCTTTTGCCATTCTAAATCTAGACACTCCAATCTCTATTGCAGCCCCAACACCTTCCCGCACTACTCGCAGCAGACAGACTAAACATTCCACCCCTTCTCCTACCACACACTTACCTACCTTTGCATCTACTCCTCAGAAAAAAACTTTCCAACCAACTCCTTTACACAAACTCTCGAAGATATTTAAAACATTCTACTCAAGTCCCAAATTAACACTGAAACCCCTCATCCACCCTCAAATTCCACAACTCCCGCTCCCTCCACACTCGAAGTGACTTCCAATATCCATTCTCGTCCTACTCATATTCCCCCTACACCCCTTCCTCCTACTCCCTCCTTACAGTCATGCCACATCACTCATGAAGGCCCTGGCGGTATTCACTACCATATGCACGAACACCTTCCATCTTCCATCCTTTAACCCAATAAATCGGGTACCCTGACTCAAGATTACTGCCACCATCACTCTAACTAGCTGCTTTTGCCAACTACTAGAGCGAATGGTTAACTTCCACTTAACGTGGTATCTTGAATCTCGCAATCTTCTCTCTCCTTCCCAGTTTGGTTTCCACCATATCCAAAATACTGCTGCACACCATGCTCATTTTGAGACATGTATTATATGTGCATGCCATGAATCTGTATTAGCCACATTCTTTGACCTAGAAAAAGCATACAATACTACATGGCGGTACCATATTCTCTCACAATTTTCCTCCCTAGCCATATGCTGAGACATGGGTGTCTTTAAAATGTCTTTCCTCTCCAAATGCACTTTCCAGGTCAAAATTGCATCTTCCACATTATCCTTCTTTCCTCAGTATGGCAGATTTCTTGGCGTTATTTTTTCCTCTAAATTGTCTTTTACATTAAAGAAAAAGCTCTCCGCCGTCTCTGAATCTTACAAATTCTAACCAATATATCCTGGGACTCAGATTGCAAAACTCTCCTCCATCTTCATGTTACCTTGATCCTCTCCACTCTTGATTATGGATGCCATATTTACTCCTCTGCCTCAACCTCCCTCCATACCCATCTTGATACAATCCACCACTGTGGTCTTTGCTTAGCCCAAAGCGTCTTCTGCTCCTCTCCAGTTGAGATCCTGT
>NC_061847.1:24499469-24501969 GCF_019202785.1 Penaeus chinensis | reverse complement strand
GTGGTCCTTATCATTATCCATTTTACACACATACACACAAAAAAAAAAAAATGGACACACACACACGGACACACACACACACACACACACATACACACGCACCCACCCACCCACACACACACACACGCACACACACACACACACATACACACGCACCCACCCACCCACACACACACACACACACACACACACACACACACACACACACACACACACACACATCAATAAGAGAGAGAGAAAAGAGAGAAGAGGAAAGGAAAGCGAGGAGTTTCCCGAACACTGAACAGGCACGTCTTACTCCTTTCCATAAATCCGATTCAAGAAAAGGGGAGATCCTTTCCCCTCGAATTCCGCGGAGAATGATAGTTAGTCTCGGGCAATTATCTCTTAACTGCAGTCTTAGCAACTTACTCTTGGTGATTAGTGAGGCCAGTGAATGTGATGGCTTTTACGAGCACAGCAAGAGGGCAGCACTTTTCCACCTTGTTCTCTCTCTCGCCGCATGAGTTCCTGTTCTCCTGTTTTCTCGTTGAGTGTGTGTTCCAGTTCTCTTGTTCTCATTTCGAATGTGTTTACGTTCTCTTGTTCTCTTGCGTCTTCGTGTTCTCTTGTTCTCTTGTCGAATGTGTGTTTACGTTATCTTGTTCTCTTGCATGTGTATTTGTGTTCTCTTGTTGTGTGCTTCTGTTCTTTTGTACTTTTCCCTGCGTTTTCTTTATTTTGAGGATATTCCTTTCTCTGTCATACAGTGGCCTTCTCTCTCTCTCTCTCCCTCTCTCTCTCTCTCCCCCCCCCCCTCTCTCTCTCTCTCTCTCTCTCTCTCTCTCTCTCTCTCTCTCTCTCTCTCTCTCTCTCTCTCTCTCTCTCTCTCTCACTGTGTGTGTGTGTGTGTGTGTGTGTGTGTGTGTGTGTCTTCAGCTGAGGTCTGCTTTGTTACAGTGCAGAAATGTTAGTGCTTTTGTGTACTGTAAGTGGGGTTTGATGTATTGTTTATGGCCACGCCTTTCAACCACACATATATTTGTCCTTCTCAAGTTCTCTCTCTCTCTCTCTCCCCTCTATACCTGCCCTTCTTCATCTCTTTTCTCTATCCATCCCTTTCTCTCTCTCCCATCCCTCCTTTCCCCTCTATACCTACCCTCCTTCCCTTCTTCTCTCCCTCTTTCATCATGACATGCGTCACCAACAGAATTTACAGACTTTGCCGAGAACCTTTGTCACACCGCGAAGTTCTATGTATTGGCGTTTCCCAGGCGAATTCCAGCGGATCTTTTCTTACACTCAGGTCGTTACATATTTCTTCGTCTAAAGATGATTCCGTCTGACGTCTATGATTCATTTCTGTTATTTATTATCCACTGGGCAGTTTAACACGTTTTATAAGGTTGTTTCGTTCAGTTTTTGTTTTCTCTCTCTCTTCCCTCTTTCTCCCTGTTTCTTTCTTTCTTTGTTAATTGCGCTGTTTGTCTGCGTGAATTTACGATCCGCTTTTGTATCAAGTTACACACGAGGGTGTCGTTAAGAAATGCAATTCTCTTTCTGAACGACAACGGATTTTATCGGTGCCTTACTTACCTGTAGTTAGATGCGTGTTATTTTACTTTTCACAATTTTATCTACGTATTTGTGTGTATAGTACGGGTTTCAACAGAATGCATCATTAGAACGCCTGTTTTGGTAACTTGCTTTTTTATCACTTACCAAATTGAGCTGAAATGTATTTTCTATTCCTTTCGGTCACCTAAGTGGCTTTCATAACGTCAGTCAGCTGTAAGTAAATCAAATTGTACCTCTTCTTGTTGCCTTGTACTGGATATTCTATCTTTTGCTACGCGCTGAAGGATAACGAAAAAATAGTGACGTTCCCCCGGTACATCTCCATAAGAAAATTGTATGTTGTATAAGGTGTTGGTGAATAACCCTTTTGGTTGCAGGAAGTATTTTGAACTACAACGAATCTTAATGATTTCTCTTCACTATAGAATTACTATTTCTGAGTATTTCATCATTACGCTTTGTATAAATGTTCGTTTCGTGTCGCACACAGCAACCGTCTAAGGCTAAAGTGAACATGAAAGAAAGTTCTAGTAGGTTCTATTACGTCTTTCGGGACAAATAACCGGAACCAATAATAAGCGCACGATTTCTTACCGCAGAGCCACTCGTACGCAATGTCGCGTCGTACCGCCTTTACAAGAGTATCGTATAATGGATACTCAAAATACATAAACGCTAACCATTTATACGTTATTATATATAAGGTGTGAAATGTTCTCCATATACTTAGGTGACATAAGAACAGAATTATCCCTTCATATGCATATCATTACTATTCATTACTTTTCAGTATATTGCTATCGACGGATTGCAAACAGGTAAAGAACTCAATGAAAATTATGAGATTGCAGGTCGACGTCGATGTAATAATTGTGTTACACATTTGCATAACTTATTTGCATATAGATAAACTCTGTATACAAATCATAGTTTGGGTTATTCC
>NC_061847.1:24491969-24496969 GCF_019202785.1 Penaeus chinensis | reverse complement strand
GAGAGAGTTTCACACACACACACACACAAACGTATTCTCGCACTATATAATAAATACACATAGTAATACCTTCTATTCAGTCTTACCCTTCTAGTGTACGTGGGTGCTCTTAAAGAACATTCAAAACAGAAATGTATAAATGTCAGCAAAGAGTGAAGAGAAATGTGATTTTAATAACAAAAAACTCGTACTGTTTTTTGACGTGTTCTTAGAAAGCAATGTACATGCGATCTGCTGTGATATCCCGTCACTTTGAAAATTGATTTGACTTAATTACGCTATTATGCAAATGACATGTTATTTATTTATGTTTATGACATGCCATCTGTTGTAAAATGTAATGACTGTGTACTTGATTATATCATATGTCAATCAAAGTGGATACTTCTGATATAAAAATGTCGATTCTGCTCAATAGATAATCCCCCCTTTTTAAAACAATTTTTGATAAAATATTTATTAAATACATTAATTCAGCTGACACTTTATTCATTAGTTATTCATCATCTGTATCTGCAGGAAACAGGAACACATTAACCATACAGTACATAACGCATATGAGTTGACAAGGGATACGTGTGCATTTGCAAAATCGGATGGCCTCTTGCATACATAGTGAATGAAGAATGACTGTAGCTACGGAACTGAATTTGAATCGCTCGAAATATGAATAAAGATAATGCGAGGAAATGCAAGGAAATGAGAGGAAATGCGAGGAAATGAGAGAAATTATATTGTTAATCAGTACTAAAGTCGACGAGAACAAATACATACTAAAAGGAAAAAGTATGTATTTTAATTCTTTGAGGAATAAGATATTAGCATGCTTTGAGTCCCTTTGGAGCCTGGAGAAGGTAAAAGATGAAGTGAAGCGAAGACAAGAGTTGAGAAGAAAAAAGAAAAAAAAGAGAGAGAGAGGAGAAAATGAGAGGAAGTGGAGGAGAGAGAGAAATGAGATGAGAGGCAGGAAGAGAAATGAAGCAGAGAGGCATTAGATAAAACAGGAGAGGAATAGGAGAGAGACAGAAAAGAAAAGAAAAAAAGACAGAAAATAAAAGAAAAGAAGTGATAAAAGAAGATGAAAAAAGAAAAAGACGAGAAGAGAAAGCAATGAAACACTTTTTATTTTTTTATTTTTTTATTTTTTTTTTGTATTTTGTCTTTTGTTTCGTACTTTTATTTTCCGGGATCAAGGCCGGCGAATTATCTCTTGTAAAATTATTTTATTACCGAGAAGAAGAGCAGTAATAACCGTAACGACTGATGGCAGTAATGATGTTGGTAATGATGATGATGATGATGATGAGGATGATGACAATGACTATGACTATTACAATAACGGTGATGACGATAACGATGATGATGATGATGATAATAAGGAGGTGGAGGAATGTGAGGATGATAGTGATGATGATGATAATGATGATGATGACTATTACAATAACGGTGATGACGATAACGATGATGATGATGATGATAATAAGGAGGTGGAGGAATGTGAGGATGATAGTGATGATGATGATAATGATGATGATGACTATTACAATAACGGTGATGACGATAACGATGATGATGATGATGATAATAAGGAGGTGGAGGAATGTGAGGATGATAGTGATGATGATGATAATGATGATGATGACTATTACAATAACGGTGATGACGATAACGATGATGATGATGATGATGATGATGATGATGATGATGATGATGATGATAATAAGGAGGTGGAGGAATGTGAGGATGATAGTGATGATGATGATAATAAGGAGGTGGAGGAATGTGAGGATGATAGTGATGATGATGATAATAAGGAGGTGGAGGAATGTGAGGATGATAGTGATGATGATGATAATGATGATGATGACTATTACAATAACGGTGATGACGATGACGATGACGATGACGATGACGATAATGATGAGGATGAGGATAATGATGATGATGACTATTACAATAACGGTGATGACGATGACGATGACGATGACGATGACGATAACGATGATGATGATGATGATGATGATGATGATGATGATGATGATAATGATGATGATGACTATTACAATAACGGTGATGACGATAACGATGATGATGATGATGATAATGATGATGATGACTATTACAATAACGGTGATGACGATAACGATGATGATGATGATAATGATGATGATGACTATTACAATAACGGTGATGACGATAACGATGATGATGATGATGATAATGATGATGATGACTATTACAATAACGGTGATGACGATAACGATGATGATGATGATAATGATGATGATGACTATTACAATAACGGTGATGACGATAACGATGATGATGATGATGATAATGATGATGATGACTATTACAATAACGGTGATGACGATGACGATGACGATGACGATGACGATGACGATGACGATGACGATGACGATGACGATGACGATGACGATGACGATGACGATGACGATGACGATGACGATGACGATGACGATAACGATGATGATGATGATAATGATGATGATGACTATTACAATAACGGTGATGACGATGACGATAACGATGATGATGATGATAATAAGGAGGTGGAGGAATGTGAGGATGATAGTGATGATGATGATAATGATGATGATGACTATTACAATAACGGTGATGACGATGACGATGACGATAACGATGATGATGATGATAATGATGATGATGACTATTACAATAACGGTGATGACGATGACGATGACGATGACGATGACGATGACGATGACGATGACGATAACGATGATGATGATGATAATGATGATGATGACTATTACAATAACGGTGATGACGATAACGATGATGATGATGATGATGATAATGATGATGATGACTATTACAATAACGGTGATGACGATGACGATAACGATGATGATGATGATAATGATGATGATGACTATTACAATAACGGTGATGACGATGACGATGACGATGACGATGACGATGACGATAACGATGATGATGATGATAATGATGATGATGACTATTACAATAACGGTGATGACGATGACGATGACGATAACGATGACGATAATGATGATGATGACTATTACAATAACGGTGATGACGATAACGATGATGATGATGATAATGATGATGATGACTATTACAATAACGGTGATGACGATAACGATGATGATGATGATGATAATGATGATGATGACTATTACAATAACGGTGATGACGATAACGATGATGATGATGATGATGATAATGATGATGATGACTATTACAATAACGGTGATGACGATAACGATGATGATGATGATAATGATGATGATGACTATTACAATAACGGTGATGACGATAACGATGATGATGATGATAATGATGATGATGACTATTACAATAACGGTGATGACGATAACGATGATGATGATGATAATGATGATGATGACTATTACAATAACGGTGATGACGATGACGATGACGATGACGATGACGATGACGATGACGATAACGATGATGATGATGATGATGATGATGATGATGATGATAATGATGATGATGACTATTACAATAACGGTGATGACGATAACGATGATGATGATGATAATGATGATGATGACTATTACAATAACGGTGATGACGATGACGATAACGATGATGATGATGATGATAATGATGATGATGACTATTACAATAACGGTGATGACGATGACGATGACGATGACGATGACGATGACGATAACGATGATGATGATGATGATAATGATGATGATGACTATTACAATAACGGTGATGACGATAACGATGATGATGATGATGATAATGATGATGATGACTATTACAATAACGGTGATGACGATAACGATGATGATGATGATAATGATGATGATGACTATTACAATAACGGTGATGACGATAACGATGATGATGATGATAATAAGGAGGTGGAGGAATGTGAGGATGATAGTGATGATGATGATAATGATGATGATGACTATTACAATAACGGTGATGACGATAACGATGATGATGATGATAATGATGATGATGACTATTACAATAACGGTGATGACGATGACGATGACGATAACGATGATGATGATGATGATGATAATGATGATGATGACTATTACAATAACGGTGATGACGATGACGATAACGATGATGATGATGATAATAAGGAGGTGGAGGAATGTGAGGATGATAGTGATGATGATGATAATGATGATGATGACTATTACAATAACGGTGATGACGATAACGATGATGATGATGATAATAAGGAGGTGGAGGAATGTGAGGATGATAGTGATGATGATGATAATGATGATGATGACTATTACAATAACGGTGATGACGATGACGATAACGATGATGATGATGATAATGATGATGATGACTATTACAATAACGGTGATGACGATAACGATGATGATGATGATGATAATGATGATGATGACTATTACAATAACGGTGATGACGATAACGATGATGATGATGATGATGATAATGATGATGATGACTATTACAATAACGGTGATGACGATGACGATGACGATGACGATGACGATGACGATGACGATGACGATGACGATGACGATGACGATGACGATGACGATGACGATGACGATGACGATGACGATGACGATGACGATGACGATGACGATGACGATGACGATGACGATGACGATGACGATGACGATGACGATGACGATGACGATGACGATGACGATGACGATGACGATGACGATGACGATGACGATGACGATGACGATGACGATGACGATAACGATGATGATGATGATAATGATGATGATGACTATTACAATAACGGTGATGACGATAACGATGATGATGATGATGATGATGATGAAGACAGGCTAAGGGAAAGTGGATATCGACCGTTTAAAACTCAAGTAAAACTAAATCTTACTTTCCTGTATCAGAAATTCGACGTTTCTTAATATCCCTTTGCATATTTAAGTGTCACGAACCTGTTAGTGCATCTTGAGTAAAACAGTGTGAAAGGT
>NC_061847.1:24454469-24464469 GCF_019202785.1 Penaeus chinensis | reverse complement strand
TAGACATACACACATACAGTGAGACAGAAAGAGGGAGAGAGAGAGAGAGAGAGAGAGAGAGAGAGAGAGAGAGAGAGAGAGAGAGAGAGAGAGAGAGAGAGAGAGAGAGAGAGAGAGAGAGAGAGAGAGAGAGAAGGGAGAGAGAGAGAGAGAGAGAGGAGAAGAGAAAGAAAGAGAAGAGATGGGAGAAGAAAGAGAAAAGAGAGAGAGACGAGAGAAAGAGAGAGAGAGAGAGAGAGAGAGAGAGAGAGAGAGAGAGAGAGAGAGAGAGAGAGAGAGAGAGAGAGAGAGAGAGAGAGAGAGAGAGAGAGAGAAGAGAGAAGAAAGAGAAGAGTAGAGAGAGAAGAGAAGAGAGAGAAAGAGAAGAAAGAGGGAGAAGAAAGAGAACAGTGAGAGAGACTAGAGAGAGAGAGAGAGAGAGAGAGAGAGAGAGAGAGAGAGAGAGAGAGAGAGAGAGAGAGAGAGAGAGAGAAAGAGAGAAGAGAGAAGAAAGAGAAGAGAAGAGAGAGAAGAGAAGAGAGAGAAAGGAAAGAGAGTGGGAGAAGAAAGAGAAAGAGAGAGAGACAAGATAGATTGATAGAGAGAGGGGAGAGAGAGAGAGAGGTGATTTGAGACGAGGGGAGGAGAGAGGGGGGGGGGGGGAGAGTAAACACGCTATACAAATTTCACATACACACATACAGTGAGAGAGAAAGAGATTTTTGTTTTCACTTCACCCCCTTTTACCCCATCCTTTTTCTTTTTATCCTTCATAATCCGTCAGTATTAGTCTCCCCCCCTTCCCCAAAAACCAAAAACCCCTCCTCTTTTTTATTTTTTTCCTTTTTCCAATTTTACCCCCCCCCCCCCCTTTTTTTTTTTTTTTTTTTTTTGTTTTTTGGCCCCCCCCCCCCCCCCCCCCCTTGGGGGGGGGGGGGGGATCATCTGAGAAAGATTGGGTTAAATGAAAGTGTTTGTGAATGTTTTATTTCAGTGCTATTATTATTATTAGTAATGGTATTTTCTCATTATTATTTTTAGCAGGATGAGGGTGGTACACCAGTAATTGTATTTATTGCCAGAAATATTTTTGTCATTATTATTATCATTACTTTTATAATAATAATTGTAATAATAATAATAATAATAACAGTAATAATAATCATTGTAATATAAATAACGATAATAATAATGATAAAATAATAATAATGGTGAAAATAATAATAATATTGTTATCATTATTGATTGCTATTAATACCATTATTACTATTATAATCTTTATTAACATCAGCAGTGTCATCATTATCTTCATTAAATGTAGAAACGTGCGATAGCCCTGGCTATAGTATCACATTTATCATTATCGTTATCATCATCATTATCGTAGTTATTGTTGTGTTCCCTTTCATCTTCTCCTTCTTCTCTCTCTCTCTCTCTCTTTCTCTCTCTCTCTCTCTGTATATCTATCTATCTATCTATCTATCTCCCTGTGTCCTTCTCCCTCTTTCTCTCTCTCTTCCTTCTCCTCCTCCCCCTCCCTCCCTCCCTCCCTCTCTACCTCCCTTTATCCCTCCCTTCCCCTCTTTCTCTTTCTCCTTCCTTTTCTTGCAACGGATATTTCTAAGTAGAAATGGTTTATTTATCAAATTAATTATCTCTTATGGCAAAATAAGAAAATAATCTATTTTTAGCATACACTGATTATCTCATCTTGAAGCGTTGGCAACGAGGTAAGCTAAGAAGAAAATTGATAAAAGGGAAAACGGATAATAAAAAAGGTTTAGTTTTGTGAAAAAGGAAGAGAAACCGATATTAAGGTAACTCTGTCTCCCTCAACCCCCCTCCCCCTCCCACCCCCCTTCCTTCCTGCCACCCATCTTTCCTATTTTTTTTTTTCTCCCACGAAAATATTTCCCCTTTTCCTCTCGCAGCCTCTTTCCCCTCTCCCCTCTCCCCTCGCTTCTCACCTTCCTGCTGTTCCCTATTTTTTCTTCTCTCCTCTCCAGCCACTCACCCCTCTTTCTTCCTGCCTAACATCTCTTTCCCTCCCTTATTCCCCCCCTTCCTTTATTCCCTCTTAACCTATCACATACATTCTATCCCTCCCATCTACGATCCTCTCCCTCTGCCTCCTCTCTACCCTCCCTCCCCCTCCTTCCCTCCTCCCAAAGCCTTCCCTCTCCCCTCCCTAACCCTTCCCTCCTCCTTCCCTCTCCCCTCCTTAGCCCTTCCCTCCCCTCTTACTCCTTTCTACCCACCCTCCCCCTTTCTAACCCTTCCCTCTCCCCCTCCCTCCCTCCTCCCTCCCCCTCCCTCCTCTCCGAGCTTTCACCCACGAAAATGTATCTCCTTTTCCCCTTCCTTCCCTCCGGAGACCTCGTATAACAGGGTCTTTGTCACCATGACAGCCTGTGAGACGTGTAGTGCGGACATCAAAAGGCAAAATTGCATGCAACGTTGCACACACGCGGGGAGGGGTGGAGGGAGGGGAGGGGGGTCGTCGAAGGGGGTGTGGTACGGGGGATGGGTAGGGGTAGGTTGGGGTATCTTCGTGTGGTGTGTACTCAGACAATTTATATTTCTAGGTGCAGTGTTTTTAAGGGTTTAATTATTTTATTATTACTATTATTATTATTATCATTCGCGTCACCATTATTTTCATCATTGTAGTTATCATTAGCGTAATCATTATTTTCATCATTGTAGATATCATTAGCGTCATCATTATTTTCATCATTGTAGTTATCATTAGCTTAATCATTATTTTCATCATTGTAGATATCATTAGCGTCATCATTATTTTCATCATTGTAGTTATCATTAGCGTCATCATCATTGCCATTGTTATTGATATCATCACTGTCAAGATGATATCGCTTTAAGCTACTGCAAAATAAAACATAATTATTGAAATCCTGTTCCACGTCACTGCAGATTTGATGTCGGTTCATTCAGATGTAAAATAGAGCGATAATTAACAATTATGAATATCATTATTATGATTGCACCGTTATTATCATTATTATTCCTCGAAGCAAGTACACTGCAATGAAATAATCACCTCATTGCATTGTTAGACGGTCAATTTATGTATATTCATTATCAACAACACTATCCGAGCGGGGGGGGGGGGGGGGGGGGATGAAGAAGCAAGCGAGAAAGGAGTAAGAAAGGAGGAGAATAAAAAAGGGGACTTAAAGAAGAAAGGAGAGAGGAAAAAGAAAGGGTAGGGAAGCGGCCTAAAAGAGGAAAGGGGGGAAGGGAAGAGAAAGTCTTAAAGAGGAAAGAGAGATGAGGAAAGAAAAGGACTTAAAGAGGAGAGAGAGAGATGGGAGACTGAGGAAAGTTGAGGGGAAACGGAAGGGACTTAAAGAGGAGAGAGAGATAAGTAAGGGGAAAGAGGGGAAGGGAAAGGGGGCTCAGAGAGAAAAGGAGGAAGAAGAATAGGAGGGAAGAGGATATAGGAACGAATGAAGGGGGGGGGGGGGGGGTTAAGAAGGAAGGGGAGGAAAGGGAGGGGAGGGGAGGAGGGAGCTGTAGACCTGAAAGTGGGAGGGAAGGATTTAATTCAAGGAAAATTTGGGAATAAGAGGGGAGTGCAGAGCTGGAAAAGGAAAAGATAGAGAGAGGTGGAAAGGGAGTGGGAAAAAAAGAAAAGGAAAGAGGAAACTAGAAATAGAATGAGGAGGGTGAAAGAAGGGAGAAGTATATATATATATATATATATATATATATATATATATATAAAAGTATATATATATACTTATTTTTGTTGTCTTTATTATTTGTTATTATTATCATTATCATTATTATGATAATTATTAATATTATCATTGTTATTATCATTATAATTATAATTATAATTATTATTATTATCATCATCATTATCATCATTATTATTATTATCATTATTATTATTGTTGTTGTTTATATTATCAATATTACTATTATCATTGTCATTATTATTATAATAATAAAATAGGCGAAAGAGTGAAAGAGAAAAAGAGAAAATAAAAAAAAACTAAACCACTAGCCCAGCCATGAAGAGCATCACGAAGATGAAAACAAATTTACAAACTCCATTTTTTCTCCTGCCTTCCAAGATTTCATTACCGGAAGGGATGAGATAAGACCAGCGCACAGACCAGACAAAGCGAGACAATGACACAACGAGATAACGAGGGAGGCACCGACACAGAAACGGGCGTGGATGCTGGGAGACGGCGCTCAGGACGTGCAGATGCAGCACGCGAATCTGCATGGGAACGGGCGGGAAGGAGGGGGTGGAAAATAGATAGATGGAAGGATAGATAGATATATATATACATATACATACATACATACATATATATATATATATATATATATATATATATATATATACATACACACACACACACACACACACACACATACACACACACACACACACACACACACACACACACACACACACACACACACACACACACGTCTATATATGTAGATAGATAGACATATATAAGTTGAAACACAGACAGATAGATGGCCAGATAGATGAACAGATAGAGATAAATGCATAGATAAGGATTGAAGTGAAAATATAGAAAAGGTATCCCTTTCCGCTCTCCATTTCTCTTTTTTTTTTCTCTCTCTTCCTTTCGCCTTCTTATCATCTCCTCGTTCTCCCTTCGACTTTCCATTTATCTTTCGCCTTCTTCCTTTAAACGTTTTCTCCACTTCTCAGCCCCTCACTATGTCTCCTTTTCACTTGAACTCCATCCCTTACGCTCTCTCTTCTTCTCATATCGTCCTCCTTTCCTCTACTTCTCTCCCTCCATCACGCTCACCCCTTCTTTCTTCACGCTTCATCTCTTTATTCTTGTCCTCCCTCCCTCCCTCTTCAGTCTCTTTCCCACACTCAACACACCTTTCGCAACAAAGGCCCAAGCACTCGCTCTTGCATAACATAAGGACATGATAGGATACACCTGCTACTTCTCCGCAGCTCTATACCGGATGGGAAAGAGCCTTTTTTTTTTTTTTGTCGCGGGGGGCGGGTATGTAAGAGCGATGGAGGGGGAGGGGGTATGAGGGGAGGTGAATGAGGAAAGGAGAAAGTCAAATGGTTATGTTTTTATTCTGTATTGGTCGTTAGAAGCATAGTTTTTTTTCTGGATTTTTGAAGATTATTTACAAATGTCATGTTGCATTTTAAAGATTATTTACAAGGTCCTTCTGAGACTCAAAACGGCTCTCAGATACCTTAAAGAGCATTTCTATATTTACAAAGGACGTTTGAGACTTTCTTCCGGGACTTCAAAGAACATTTACAAGGACCTTCTTCAGTGCAATGTGAAACACCCAAGAAAATATCTGACTCCATTTTCGTATTGATAGTAATATTTCACTTTATATACTTTCAACTTGAAAAACAAGGCTATTTCACACGTTATGTCACAGGCTATAACCTTTACGAAACTAACGGGAATAACGAATGAATATCCTCAGGTTATTTAGCATGAAGTCTAAATGCTGTTATTTTCATCCCTGCACCGTCGTGACGCGTGGGTTTCATGGGCCACTTCCAAACGAGCCTCTCCTCTGGTACGAGATATGGGCTTACTGAACGAGAGCGGCTGCCGGTGAGGATCGCTGCATCTCACTTTGTGATTTGCCAAAATATAGCATTCATACAAACGCACACAGAAATACACACACACACAGGGAAAGAGAGAAGAAATGTGTCTATGAATTCATTCGCGTGTGTATTTTATGTCTGTATACATATGCATATAACTAAGTAAATAAAGATATATGCATATATTTATATTTACACTTATATACATATATACAGATGTACATATACACTATACACACGCTAAGATATTTACAAACACCCTTCTTCTCTCTTTCAAAGAAATTGCGGAAGCCGAGACCAGCCTCGCGATGATGGGCCGCTGCCACTCACCGGGAACGCCAAATCCGCCTGACTCAGCGGTTAGCGTTGACGAGCGCCTCCGTTTGTCTTTCGCTCCCAAAATGCGGCGTCGACTCCTCCAATTACCCCTGCTTTCAAAAAACTTCCGAATTTGCATTCCGTCTGGCCCGTATATGGTAATAAGTCATGCATATCTATCAAAGGAGAAGCTAAAATTAATGAAAGACTTTACTCTCAAAAAATCCCCCCCCCCCCCATCAAAACAGACCTAAAATCAATGAATCCCATTTCAATAAAAACAAAAAAATAAATCAGTCTAAAAGGGGGGGGGGGGGATCAGACCCATTCACAAAAAGACCTAAAACCAAACAAAATCGTCACCTAACGGTCCTAAAATCCAAAAGGCCCTAAAATCCAAAAGGCCCTGAAATCCAAAAGGCCCTAAAACCCTAATGGCCCTAAAATCAAAAAGACCCATAATCAAAAAGGCCCTAAAATAAAAAAGGCCCTAAAATAAAAAAGGCCCTAAAAACAAAAAGGCCCTAAAATTAAAAAGGCTCTAAAATAAAAAGGCCCTAAACCAAAAGGCCCTAAAATCCAAAAGGCCCTAAAATCCAAAAGGCCCTAAAACCATACGTACCAATAAAGGGAAGACCTAAAACCACACATGCAAGGGCACAGAGACCCCACGCAGAGTCTAGTATGGAAGTCGATGACGAAGGCCAACGGGCGGGGACGAGCTGCGTGAGTCATTCCCTCCTACATTAACATAGGAATAGGAGTCTTCTCTCACAGGTCAAAGGGTCAGGCATGGCAGACATAAAACGACGTAATTTTTAATGTTTATTGATGAGGGATTGCCTATGCATTTTGGAAACGATTTTTTTTTATATGCTAGATATATTTTTTTTTACATGTAGGAGGGTATTTTTTAGAGGAAAAAAATTCTGGTAATCATTTTTAGTGTTCAGTTTAAATTTTTTATTGCCATTTCCCTTATCGAAAATGGTCTTCTTTTTTTTTGTACATACTGTGCCTGGGTGAAAGATCCTGACATATGAATTTCATATAAAACATTTGAAATATAAAAGGATTACGCTCTCTCTGTTCTGGCGGTTCATTTTTAATTCGGTTATTCTGTGTATCCCACATTTTGTATTGTTTTCATAAACTTCAAAGGCGTTTTTCTTGTTTCTCGTTTACGATGCCCATTTTATATTAAATTATCTATCTTTCTATACCAGTATGTATATATACATACATACATAAATACATACATACATACATACATACATACATACATACATACATACATACATACATACATACATACATACATACATACATACATACATACATACACACACACACATACATACACACACACATACATACACACACACACACACACACACACACACACACACACACACACACACACACACACACACACACACAGACACATACAGTAATATATATATTTCTATATATATAGTAATATATATATATATATATATATATATATATATATATATATATATACACATGTGTGTGTGTGTGTGTGTGTATACAAATTTACAAATACTACAAATATGTGTGTATATATATGTATATATATGTATGTATATGTATATATGTAAATATATATATATATATATATGTATATATATATATATATATATATATATATATATATATCTGAAGGGTATTCCTTTCTTTCCCTCATGGGTATTCATTAATTCACAGTCAAGGAACATTTTTGTCTCTGTTCTGATGGTCAGTTTTATGTGGGGAAAGTTTCAGTTATGTATATATTCTTAAAAAATGTAATGTTTGTTTCTGTTCCTTTGTGTTGTACTGAATTGTATAATTAATTTGTATTTTCTTAAATGAATTTCATCCCCATGCTTTATTCTTGTTGTTTTAAATATACCTTTTGCAATGGATATATTTTTCTTTTAATGGTCGATTCTGGATATATTTTAATAAATGGCATAGGCATAGGTATCTGTATCGTTTTTGAAAGTTGCCTATATTTTCCTTTGATTGCTGTTAGTCGATTGAAAAATATTATTTTTTCATATAAACTAGTCAGGTCCATCATGATATAATTCCCACTTGCTAATAATCCGTCTATTATCCAACTCCCGAATAATTATTTTATTACTCTACCAAAAAAGTGTATACAAAAAAAATATGTATGAATAGGCCTACCCATTCGTCTTCTTATCACACTTATTTTTTTTTCGTACCAAATAAACAACTTCCTCCGAAAGGGAATCTGAAATCAATCTGCATATTGCAAAGTTCATGCAAGTCCCATTCCGTAAGCATTGTCAAAGGTCGGGCTCATCAACAAAGGACAATCTCACGGGAAGTGGTGTTTAAAGGATCGAAACCTCTATACACCGAGGAGTTTAGATCTCGTTAATTGGATCGATTCATGTGTTTATAGACTTTATTTCACGATGTAAGGCTTCGAAACAGGACAATCTCACGGGAAGTGGTGATTAAAGGATCGAAACCTCTATACACCGAGAGGTTTAGATCTCGTTAATTGGATCGATTCTTGTGTTTATAGACTTTATTTCACGATGTAAGGCTTCGAAACAGGACAATCTCACGGGGAGTGGTGATTAAAGGATCGAAACCTCTATACACCGAGAGGTTTATATCTCGTTAATTGGATTGATTCTTGTGTTTATAGACTTCGAAATATGTATTCTTTAGCTCTCTGTTCCTTGTTTCTTTGTTCTTATCACTTTCTTACTTATACTTTATCATGTCAATTATGTCAAAAGTGTAATCAAGAACAAAGGAGAAAAAAGAGTTGGAATTTCGACGCGAAAAGATGAGGAAGAAGAAAAGAAGAAATAGAAAATGAAAAAGAAAAAGAAAAAGAAGAAGAAGGGAAAGACCAGACAATCATTTTGTCAAACACTGACTAAAAGGAACACGTAATAGAAATATATATATATAAAAATATATATATATAAATAAAAAGAAAAGAAAATATAAAATGTTTTGGTTAGGAAAAACTCAGAAACCTTAAGGAAACGAGATAGAAAGAGATGGAAACGAAGATAGGCAGATGGAAGCGATGATAGATATAGATAGGCATAGGGACGTTATAACTACATAATTGAACAGGTGGATAGATACTAGTGTAGAGATAGACAGAAAGATAGAAAGATAGATAGTGAAGCAGATGAAAAATAGAAATGGGTACTAGATAGATGGATAAAACGAGAGACAGGAAAATAGATTAATAGACTCACAGGCGGCCTAATGATTCGAGAGACAGACAAATCAATAAACAGGTAGAAAGGAGAGACATGTAAACAGAAAGGAATAAAGAGGGAATGAAATACATTTCACGAATCGGAATACCAAAAAATAAACAGACAAATCGTAGATAAATAGTGATATAAAGGGAGACATGACATAAAAAGACGGAAAACACACGCACAAACACACACACGCAGAGAGAGAAAGAGAGATAGATAGAGATAGAGATAGAGAGAGAGAGAGAAAGAGAGGGAGAGAGAGAGAGAGAGAGAGAGAGAGAGAGAAAGAGATGGTTAGACCAACGCACACACACACACACACGCACACACACACGCACACACACACACACACACACACACACACACACACACAGTGAGAGAGAAAAGTAGTTCGGGTCTCAAAAGACGAGGGCGAAAGTAAATACAATAGTTGTGTAAATTTTTTGAGAAAGATGCATAGGAATGTGAACATTTAATTAATTAGAATATACTATTATTAGCCCGCAAAACCTTTATCACGGAGAGTTTTAGATTGATTAAACTTATGTAAGTATTTAATCTCTTCTAATGAAAAAGTTGTATATGCCTTTCAGAGAATATATATATATATATATATATATATATATATATATATTATATCATGAGCAGAGAGCAAAGTACACAACCCTACAGGTTTCTTAGATAACTTATGTAAGGATTAAGTCTATTCTAATGAAAAAGCTGTATATGTCTTTCGGAGAATATATGTATATATACATATGTATGTATGTATATATATAAATATATATATATATATATATATATATATATATAT
>NC_061847.1:24431969-24434469 GCF_019202785.1 Penaeus chinensis | reverse complement strand
CACACAAACACATACACACTCACACTAACACACATATACACTTTTTATGGAGCACTGCATATAAACATATTTTCATTATTGATAAAAATACGTCATGAATGCAAGATACCGTGACGATATGCAATGCAAGTAATGTGCAACACGTATGGATTGCACCGAACTTGTGATTGACATGCGGGCGTAGCTTGTGCAATGGCAAAAATATATGTTATGTAGAAAGTAATGACTTTTGAAGCTCTATATTGCATGTGACGTTTTTATGTATAGCGTGCACGAAGTGGTAGGCACACAATATCCAGTGTAAGGATCGATATCGTAGATCTGTCAGGTTATATCTCTATCTCTATCAGTCCGTCTATATAAATGTCTTATCGGTTTATCTCTCTCTTCTCTCTCTCTCTCTCTCTCTCTTCTCTCTCTCTCTCTCTCTCTCTCTTCTCTCTCTCTTTTCTCTTTTTGACTATTATATTACTGATGGAGAGGTCTGTGAGAGAGAGAGAGAGAGAGAGAGGGGAGAGAGAGAGAGAGAGAGAGAGAGAAGAGAGAGAGAGAGTGAGAGAGAGAGAGGGAGAGAGAGAGAGGAGAGAGAGAGTGAGAGAGATGAGAGATGAGGAGAGAAGAGAGGAGATGATGAGAGAGGAGAAGGTAAGAGAGAGAGAGAGAGAGAGAGAGAGGACAGTGAGAGAGAGAGAGAGAGAGAGAGAGAGAGAGAGAGAGGAAACCCACTGTAAAAATACAGATTTTTTTTTTCTTCAAATAACTTTATTCTTTATTAAAAAATGAATTTTAAATAAATTGTCCAAATCCGCGCGCAAGGAACAAAAGAAAATAGTACTTCCCAGGCAGCAGGTCTCAGCAGGTGTTACTGACTTTTTTAAACAACAAAATAACCCAACAGCTTGAATCCCCCCCCCCCTCCCACCCCTCTGACCCTCCCCTCCCCACCTCGCCCTTGTCCCGATTAACAACAACAACAACAATAACATCAACAAAAATGTATTGTTTTAGATCTCCCCCACTTCCCCTCATCCTCCCCCCCCCCTCCCCCTCCCCCTCTGACAAATAAATGAATACCAATAGCTTCATATTTTTTCCCCTCTCTTCCCCTCCCCCCCCTCCCCCCTTCCCCCCCTTCTGCAACTGGCCCTCACTCGCGCTAACAATTTTTCTAATCGTTATATCACCCCCATCCTTACCCCCTTCCTCTTCCCCATCCCCCAATCTAGTGGTTTTAGCCCCCCACCCCCCCACCCTCCTTCCCAATACCCCAGTCTAGTGGTTTTAGCTCCCCTCCCCTTCCCTCCCCTTTCTCTATCCATTTTTGAAATCGCCTCCCCCTCCCTACATTCACTCTACCCCTATCCCTCTCTCCTTCCTTCCCTCCTCCCCTCCCCACACCCCCTTCCCTAACCCCCGCTCTCTCCCTCCTCAGGCTTCCTCCTCGTTCGTCACACCTCGCCTCCTTCCCCTCCTTCCTCTCCCTCTCCCTTCCCCCTTCTAGCCCAGCCTCTACCTCCGCTCCCCAACCTCTCCCCCCCCCCCCCCCCACTCTCTCTCTCTCCGAAAAGCAAATTAGACGAACAATCACCCCGCTTCTCGCTTCTCTCCCCTTCCCCTCTTCTCCTCTTCCCCTCTCCCCTCATCCCCAACATCCCCTTCCTCCCTCTCACTCATTCCCCTCCCCTCTCCCCCTCCCCCATCCGGAAAAGCATATCAGAGCGTGTAATTCAGTTGCCCCCGTACCCCTCTCCCTCCCCCCCTCTCCCTTGTCTCTCCCCATATGCATCCTACCTCTCCTCCTCCCCCCCTTCCCCTCCCCCATTCCGTAATTTAGCAAGCCCGGCAGGCAGTGCTTACGGTCACGATAATTACTTTTCATTAAGGAATTTGTCTAACTTACTGCCGCCATCTTGAACTCGAAAATAGCTATTGGCGAAGAGGGGATTGGTAGGGGAGGGGAGGGGATGGGAGGGGAGGGGTGGAGGGGTTTGGGGTATCAGGGGATTCAGGAGGGAGAGTGGGAGGGGGGGAGGGGTCAGTGGGAGGGGGGGAGGAGTCAGTGGCAGGGGGTTACGGAGGGAGAGTGGGAGGGGGGAGGGATCAGTGGCAGGGGGTTCAGGAGGGAGAGTGGAAGGGGGGGAGGGGTCAGTGGCAGGGGGTTAAGGAGGCTGAGGGGGAGGGGGTGAGGGGTCAGTGGCAGGGGATTCAGGAGGGAGAGGGGGAGGGGGTGAGGGGTCAGTGGCAGGGGGTTACGGAGGGAGAGGGGGGAGGGGTCAGTGGCAGGGGGTTACGGAGGGAGAGTGGGAGGGGGGAGGGGTCAGTGGCAGGGGGTTACGGAGGGAGAGTGGGAGGGGGGAGGGGTCAGTGGCAGGGGGTTAAGGAGCGAGAGGGGGAGGGGGGGAGGGGTCAGTGGCAGGGGGTTAAGGAAGGAGAGTGGGAGGGGGGGAGGCGTCGTGGGGAGAAGGGGACTAAAGGGATTGGAGAGATAGTAGTGGGGGTT
>NC_061847.1:24386969-24389469 GCF_019202785.1 Penaeus chinensis | reverse complement strand
CTTCCCCTCCCTCCTAGCCCGCGGCCAGCCAGCTGCCTCGTGCCCTTGCTAACTCACCGGCCTTCACCTCTGCTGAGCCATCCACATGCCCCTCACCCAGCGCTCCTAGCCAGCAGACCCCGGCCCATACAGACTCCCCCGCCTCCCCCAAGGCAAATAAAAGACCTCCAGCCGTCAGACCCAAAACCAACAAGCCTAAGAAGACCAAGGTTGAAGCTTCTAGACAAGTAACACCTGAACGGAGCTTTGGAAGAAAAGTCGACCCCAACCGCCACTGGGAGGAAACAGCTCAGCAGCAGGTGCTCTACCAACTGCCCCCCCCCCCCCCCCTTTCCTCCAGCAGTGCCACCAATTATCATTAACAACTAGGCAGAACGAGCAAAGTCCACACAAGATGTTGATGAAGACAGTTACACAAAAGTCATATCGAGATACCAGAGAAGAAAAGACAAAAAAGACCGCGAACACCCAACACTAAATCCGTTAAAGGGAGCAGATCATCCAAACACAGTCTACCTTTACATCACCAGTTGTCGCCCAGACACAAACGAAGAGGACATAGAACAACACTTATCTAAAAAGTTTCAAAACATTTCAAGTGCTAAAGCCCACAGGACCGTGATGACACATGACTACTACACTAACTTCACGGTGTCAGTAGAGGGAAAGGACATAAAGCCGAGCTATTTATAGACTCTAATGGTTTATGTTAAAATGTTCTTAAACAAAAAGCAAGTACAAGCAACGCCGTCAGCTTTACCAGTGACTACATCGCATAATGTCATGAAATTTGAGCATATCAATGCTCAGTTTCTCCTCGGGTATTTTTAAGAAATTAAAATGCCAGTTGAGGAGAGTATCATAGACATCATTAGTGAAACATGGTACCACCAGAAAATGGTAAGTAATTTCATCAATATTCCAAATTTTAAAATTTATAGATGTGATGCAGGGCGAGGAGGAGGAGTATGTATATATGTACGGGATACCCTGAAGTGAAACAGGATATCTACGACATCAGTTAACAATACTCCCGTAGATGTCTGGGTTACCGTACAAAGCAACATACTTCCTTCCTTTATTATTGGCGCTGTCTACAGTCCCCACGCTACCTCGGAATCTTTTGAATACATTGAAAAGGTTTTTAGAGAAATGTCTTTAAAAGAGAAACCGCTTTTCATCTTAGGTGATAAAATCTAATGCTATGTTACCTAAAATGTTTAAGAACAATATATTAGAACAAATACTAGATAAACCTATACGAATTACAGAAAATACCTCTTCTCTATTAGATTTAATAATAACTAACAGATCAGACCTCATTCTCCACTTCGATGTCATCCCGTGACATATTGCTGACCATGAACTTATCACGATGACGCTAAATATAAAGAAATCAAAGCAACCACCAGTAATAAAAACTTTTCGCGATTTCAAACACTACGACCCTCAATCTTTCTTCAAGCTTATCTTGTCTAAAGAAATGACTCTTTCAGATATTTAATCGACAAATATAAACAACCAAGTAAGTATCCTCACGGAAATAATTAAAAGCAGATTGATGCGCTGGCTCCCTACGTAACACTGTACGTCAGACGTCCCCCTGCTCCATGGATAAATGACGACATCAAGAGAGCCATTAGCGATAGAATAATGCCCTCCAAGCTCTTAAAAGTAACGGAAACGAGGTCGCTTTTCAGGTAAAATTGCTAATTCAGTGTGCAAGAATTTATTTCAGAAATGCATTCTCAGAATATAAGAACAACTATGATAATACATGAAAAATTGTTAAAACAATAATGCCTCACAACAAACACTCCCCTAGTGATTGCTCAAGTCCCATACAAAGAACAGATCATTTTAATGACTTAAAAAATGAAAATTAACTGAGGAACAAATAATTGCTTCTACATTACAACAAAACACAGATCGGGTAAGGCTTACAACTATTTCTTTCAGACCAGAACCAGTGGACGTAGAAACAATCTTCTTAGTAATAAAATACCTTCGCGAAACAAATACTGTAGGAGGAAAGGGTATTGCTTATATAATTTGAAGGCTACTCTATTAAACCGAGCACATTAGTGAATAATCTAAGAGTACACTTAGACAGATTCAGAACATTTGAACCACACATTGACAAAATACACAGGAAAGTAGTGGGTACCCTAATATATCTTAATCACACAATAAATTAAATTGCTACTAGAAACTTGAATTATAGTTGTGGAAACTCTAGCTCTAAGCATAATATACTATTGTTCAAACATTTGGGGTTCGACTAACAAAACCCAGATGCAAAAATTAAAAAAACTTTGATGCCAGAGTAGCATTAGATAGTATTAATAAACTTGATCAGATCAGGCTGCATGTCAAAAAAACAAAATCTAAATACAGGTATGAGACATGTGTATTCATTAATAAACTCATTCTTGGGAATTATCCGTAATGGTTAATGCCCTTGCAAACTGAAGACACGTCAAGTAAATTCCCTTTTTGT
>NC_061847.1:24361969-24366969 GCF_019202785.1 Penaeus chinensis | reverse complement strand
TACTTCATAAAATAGTTGGTCCTCGTAGACTAGAGTGACATACCTTGTGGAAATACATTATCAACTTACAAAATCAAAACGCAATGCTATTTTCACCTACCTTGGGAATCAGAGCGTGCAATCTTAAAATATGCGATATCTACTATTACGTAAACCATGGCGCGTAGTATGTTCTATCAATTCTATATTTCGTGTGAAGTTGATTCGTGATGAGAGATTTTGCTTCAGGCCCATAAGTGCAACAGATTTCTATTGGTTTCTGTTTGGTACGCGACCAGCACTTCTTTGAGAATGCCCTTGTTTGGAAAAGTTAGAAGCGAGTTAGTAGGTATGTAAAGCAGCTTCGTCTTGGAGAGTATAGGCCTTACTTATCCTTATCATAATTATCATTTTTCTCTCTTTATAGGTCTCAGTCTGTTAGAATTACCCAACACTCTAAAAGAACCATTACTCAGTCTCCTAACCTCCTTGTTGACAGACTTACTTTTATTAGAATTATGTCTCAGTTTACCTAAATTATCTATTTGTACTATAAGATCAGTCTCTCGGTATTCTGAGTTCTCTGTTTCTGTATCCAGGTTGGCCAAGCAGGATTTGTGCAAATCTGAATCATGTACTAACGTTAATTTTCAGTGAAAGTGTGGTTAACAGGTAATTCTGTCACATAAGCTACACACACGCACACGCACATTAGACCCTTCCGAACCCCCGGAAATCCAGTCCAGTCATACATAAACCCCCTAACCCCTGCTATATCCACAGAACATATAATCTTGTAGCTCCACTTCCATTTAGCCAATTCAACACAAAAGTAAATTTGACTTTTTACCTAGAGTATTCCGATGGCTTTTAATGGTAAGGAACTCTTCCTTGTCATAAATAATAGTGGGGAATTTTATTTTTATTTTTGATGATTATAAGAAAAGCTAGTAAACTGAACAAATAATCATATATCTTTCTCTATCTGATATCCTGCAGTGCACTCTCATTGGCTAAACATGGTGGCCATTAGCTCTGTCCTCTTTCTTGAACCCAACAATTTGTTTCTTCTTACAGTGCATTCTTTTGAAATTGGTTCAGTAACAGCAATGGTAATATATATATATATATATATATATATATATATATATATATATATAATGAAATCAAAGAAATTATAAAAAAAAAAAAATATTTGCAATAAATAAAGGTAATAATGCGGGGCTTAGCTCAGAAGTTGCCAACAATTATTTTCAACAGGATGGAGTGGGTCTACTTGTTTGAAGACACGCCCCTCCCCCTTCAAAGTGACGCAACACCATTACGATAAATCAATCACCTGCCTCGGATCTCACAAGCCTTAGAGACACCCAAAGGCTCGAAGGAAAGGGAACACCTCGACTCAGATACAACAAGCCAGCTCACGATCAGAAAGTAATCGAGGAAAAAGTTTTGCAATATTGGACAGCGGCGCTCTAGTCTCCTCGGCCTTGAGGTGTCGGAGAGGATTTTCCTTATTTTGACTTTTAGAAGAGATGGAATGTTGTTTATTAAGTTATTATCATTATTCTTATATATTATTTTATAATGCATTTTCATTATTATTGTTTTATATTATGTTATCAGTATATATATATATATATATATATATATATATATATATATATATATTAATATTGAACCATCGTCATCACGATCATCATTTTTATTGTTATTATTATTATTATTATTATTATTATTATTATTATTACTATTATTATTTTCATAATGATAATAGTGATAATAACACTTTATTAACATTTAATAACAATATTACTATTATCATTACTATTATTATTATTAATAGTATTATCATTATCATTATCATTATCATTATTATTTTTATTATTATTATTATTATTATTATTATTATTATTATTATTATTATTGTTATTGTTATTGTTTCCCACCTCATCATAATCATATTTGTTATTGTTATTATTATTATTATTATTGTCATTGTCATCGTCATTATTATTGGTGTAATTATTATCATCATTATTATCGGTGTTATCGTCATTATCGTTGTTATTATTACTGTTATTATCATTTTGGTAATTATATAATTACTTTTATTATTATCATTATTATTATCATTCTTATTATCATTATTATTATTATTATTATTATTATTATTATTATTATTATTATTATTATCATAATCGTTATCATTATTATCATTATCGTTATTATTCGAACGAATTTTCTCTCTTCTCTTCCTTCGAAAAAATATTCTCTCTAACTTCTCGGTATCAAAACGAGCTGAAATGTTGCAATTAATCCAGTATGTTAATTTCGTTGAAATACAGTAATTTCAATATATTGTTAAATAGCAAGGTGATAATGATAAGTAACATATATTTAATAATGCCATTGCAACATTGCAAAAGGGAAACTAAATTAAAGTAATATTGCATAGTGATTCAATATTGTACATGCAACAGAGTGGCATTCTGGATGAATAATAGCAGATAATGACCATGAAAAGTTGATGAGCAATGTGACTATAAATTTTATCGAAATGTGATGTTATACAGAAAATCATTAATACATATCAGCAATTTTTATAAACAGGCCGTGGTTTCAGCACCAGGATCAGCGAACATCGAGCTGACATCCGTCGCCATAGGACTTCAAACGCCATGGTGGTACATATAGATGAAGCTGGACATCTATCCAATTGGAAGGAAGCAAAAATAGTCCAAGGAGGACTGAACAGGCAGAAAAGAAAGATTATGGAAGCTGCTTACATCGCGACGGAGAATAACATCAACGCAGCATCGGGCAGATTCAAGCTATCCAAGGTCGCGGCAGCAATTATACGGACAACAAGTGGGAGGTCACAGTCGTCAGGTGGTTCGTCAGCTCATGTCTGATATATATACTCTGTAATTCCTTTGATGTATGTATTTCTGACGAAGATATAATGGAAACCGGTCAAAAACCGGTCTTGTATTGTGAAGATAGGTACGAATGAGAATGAATATCTTCACAATACAAGAGATGTTTTTGACCGGTTTCGATTCTATCTTCGTCAGAAATACATGCATCAAAGGAATTACAGAGTATATATATTACAAAGTATATATATATATACAGTGAGTATGAATATCTTCACAATACAAGATATTCATTATCATACCTTTCTACATATGTCAACATGAATACGGTTAACATATATACATATATTGACATTAATTTTCCTTTTCGTATCATATTTAATATATTTTCACTAGAGATTTATGAAAGCCATGTTGAAGGTGATACACTGCAAAAAAGAAAAAAAAAAAAAAAAGAAAAAAAAAAAGGTTTGAGTGAAACAAAATATTGTAGATGAAAGAGAAGTCACTGATGATTAGTTATTACGATTAGATTTTTACGAATTAGTTTTATTTTCATTATTCTTTTTCACCATAAAATATGTCTTTTGATTAAAGTGTTATAACGATAATTCCGAATAAAGTTGCAAGGAACACGGCTTTGCGAAATGATTAGTTCACAATACACAATATAATTATTTTCATCATTACTAATATACAGCATATGCACTATACTAGAAACATACTTCACAATCCTCTGACACCATAACTCATCTTCATCTTCATCACCTGATTATTTTTCTTCAATTGTTGCATCTCTATCATTCATTCCCTTCTATTTTTTTTATTTTTCTCCACATGTGCTTAATAATTTCCGTTTTCTTCTTTTCCTTTATTTTCTCTCTGCATATCTAAGTACTTTCTCTTACTTTGTAGTAATATTGTCTTTATAACAACAATAATACTAATAACAATGCTAATGACGGAAATAATGAAATAAATTAAAGCGTGATTATTAATTACTGACAGCATGCACGATATTTAATTAATTGCCTTGTTTCTCGATTAAAATGTAGAACTTTTAGTTGCAAGATCATGATGTGTTATTTTAATAGAAAGAGGAAGAGCAAGAAGCAAACAAAAGACAAAGAAAAAGACAAAGAAAATGAAAAAGACAAAGGCAAAGACAAAGACAAAGAAAAAGCAAAAGCAAAAGCAAAAGCAAAAGCAAAAGAAAAAGAAAAAGAAAAAGAAAAAGAAAAAGAAAAAGAAAATGAAAATGAAAATGAAAATGAAAATGAAAATGAAATGAAAATGAAAATGAAAGAGAAAAAGGAAAAAAAAAAAGTTAAAAATTCTCTCCGTTATCGAAGTCAAAACGTGATAATTAATTGGGTCAAAAATCAAACACTCAACAGACACCAATTACTGTTCTAAGTACTTTGATAACGTTCGTTCAAGACTTTTATAACGAACTTAATTCTAACAGAACTTAGTTTGATTGATCTGACTTTAGAGGAAATTAATGAGTGGAATTTTAACTTTGTAGAATTAGGTAAGTTACTGAGGGAATATTATCTATTTGTCTATTTGCTTCGTTTTTATAATGTGTGATTTATATGTGATATTTATTTGTATGAGTGGAGAGTAATAATGATAATGATAATTAGGATGATTATTATTAGTACTAATGATGATAATGAATAATGATGATAATAAAATGATTAAGATAATAGTAATAATGATGATGATAAAATTATTACGATGACAATTATGATGATAATAAAATTGTTAAGATAATAGTAATAATGATGATAATAAAATGATTAAGATGATAATTATGATGATAATAATGATAATAGTAATAATAATAACAATAATAATGATAATAATAATAATAATAATAATAATAATAATAATAATAATAACAATAATAATAATAATAATATTAATAATAATAATAATATTAATAATAATAATAATGACAATGATAATGATACTAATAATAATTATAATAATAATGATAATAATAATGATAATAATAATATTAATAATAGTAATAATAATAATAATGATGATGATGATGATAATGATAATGATAATGATGATGATAATGATAATGATAATGATCATGATAATGATAATGATAATGATAATGATAAT
>NC_061847.1:24314469-24316969 GCF_019202785.1 Penaeus chinensis | reverse complement strand
TAGATTGATAGATAGATAGATAGATAGATAGATAGATAGAGAGAGATAGAGAGGAGAGAGAGAGAGAGAGAACAGAATGATATATCCTGCTTTTACTAAAAGGATGAAAGGAGCTTCCTAACTTCCAACTCCTTCTATGGCCTTAGTAAACCCGTTTTCAAAAGAGCCTTTGCGCAAATGAAAGAAAATGAACTGAAGAATTGGTCAAAGGGATTCTGCTGTACAGGTAGTTTACATTTATATTCCCTTGTGAATGCGAACCGTACCACGAGAACTCAACCTTGGTCCCTGAAATGATTTCGACCGCCAACTAGTTTCAAAATGTTTTTTTGATGGTATACCTGTTGTTTATTTGGTTGGATGCAGCACGTGTCAAGTACCAATTAAAATCATCAGTGATATGTCACTCTATCATAAATCATCACTAATCTGTCATTCTCTCATTGATTATCACCAGCATGTAAACTTTATCTTCGCCTTGAAAAGAAAAAGCATAGTTCCAAGAAAATGCGTATTGCAGGGCAAAAAGGGTGAAAATCTCTGATTCCATTCTGGGAAACCCGGCTTAACGCATTTATTACCCCTTGAATAATTTCCTTCGTGTTTTTTTTTTTTTTTTTTTCCGTTTCAGTCGGTCTCTCTGTCTCTTTGTCTCTCACTCTCTCTCTCTCTCTCTATCTATCTATCTATCATTTTCTCCTTCTTCTTTCTTTTCTTTCTCTATCACTCCCTCTTTCCATTCCTTCCTCCCATTCACTCCCTTTATCTATTTATCTGTCTATCTATTCTCTGCGTCCTGCTGCTTCTCTCTCTCTCTCTCTCTCTCTCTCTCTCTCTCTCTCTCTCTCTCTCTCTCTCTCTCTCTCTCTCTCTCTCTCTCTCTCTCTCTCTCTCTCTCTCTCTCTCTCTCTCTCCTCTTTCTCTCTCTCTGACTACCTATTCTCTTTGTCTATCTACTTGTCTGTCCGTCTCTTCTCTCTTTCTCTCTCTGGCTAACGTTTGATGCATGGTCATAGCATTATATAACAGCATTACATTAGAAATTTAGGCTATAAGATTGTTATGGTCTGTACTATCCCAGATAAAGGAAAATAACAATTACACAGTCTCTCATCTACTCATCTACCACACCGGTGTACAGCTTGGACGTGGAAAGGCGTTGTTACATTTAATAAGTAGTCATATGATACTATCTTTCAAACTTAAAATACAACCAAAGTATATCTTCTACAACATCAGATGATATGAAATAGTAGCATAGTTCTCCGTACATCATGCTAGGTGGTCTGAAGGGCTGTGACACTTTGAAATTTAATGTATGAGTGTTCACTTATATTTTTCATTACACAGTTTACACTTAATTTCTTCGACATTACAGAGTGTACTGACCTGCCAATGCAATCTATATCTAAGCCTGATTCTTACGATCACAATATCACACTGTCTTGTTCTCGTTTTATGTAAACCATAGTGCTTTATGTTACAACTTTCAGGGAATTGAGAATTAACTAACTCAGTCAAGTCCACTCTGAAGGAAGTGTTAATGATGTGTAAAATCCTAGCATGAGGTACTCCAAGATCTATATCCACACTTAGCTTGTCACTCGCATACATCCAACACACGATTAATTCACACAAAACGTATATCATGGCCTCGTTCTTTTGCACGATACATGTCTGACCTGATGCCATTTGCCATATCTGCTGCAAACATGGGGAGCTTTAGGAAGACGTGGGCCTCTTATTGCATGCCGAGGAAACGCTCTACTTGAACGGAAAGAAGAGGATAAAGGATGTGAATGAATAAGGGAAATAGAAAGATAAGCAAGAAGAAGGGGAAGAAGGGCTTGAGTAAGAGGAAGAAGCAGAAGGGGAGGGCAATAGGAGATAGAGGTAGAAGAGGAGAAAATGAGAAAGAAAAAAGATGAATCCACAAAAAAAAAAAAGAAGAAAGGAAATAGAAGAATAAGGGGATAAGGAAATGAGGTAAAAGAGACGGGGATAAGGAAAATGGAATCAGAGGGAGAACGGTGGAAAAGGCAGAGAATTAAGAGAAAAAGATGATCTAGAGATGACGAAGAAGGAGAAAAAAACGAGGAACGAATGAAGCTTGGAAGCAGGAAAGAACAGATTATCATCCTTATAATTATTGCTATTTCATTGTTATTATATAATTATTTTCATCATTATTATTATCATTATTATTTTTGTTATTATTATTATTATTATTATTATTATTATCATTACTATTCTTCATCTTCTTCTTCTTCTTATTATTGTTATTATTATTATTATTACTATTGTTATTATTATCATTATTATTATCATTGTTATTATTATTATTATTATTATTATTATTATTATTATTATTATTATTATTATTATTATTAGCTTTATTATTACAATCATCATTATTATTATTATTATTATCATTATTGGAATTATTATTATTATTATTATTATTATTATTATTATTATTATTGTTATTATTGTTATTATT
>NC_061847.1:24296969-24301969 GCF_019202785.1 Penaeus chinensis | reverse complement strand
GATGATAATGTTACAAATTATGATGATGTTGATGATGATCATGATGAGGAGAAGGAGGTGATAATGATGATGACGAAGATGATGATGATGATCAAAATGATGATGATGTTGATGATGATGATAATGATGATGATGATTTGATGATGATAATGATAAAGATTATGATGATAATGACGAGGATTATGATGATGGCAATGTTGATGTTGATGATGATGATGATGATGATGATAATGATAATGATAATGATGATAATGATGTTGATGATAATGAAGATGATGATGATTATGATGATGATGATGGTGATGATGATGATAATGGTAATTATAATGATTATGATGATGATGGTGATGATGATGATAATGGTAATTATAATGATTATGATGATGATGATGGTGATGATGTTGATATTGATATTGATGATGATGACGATGATAATTATAATGATGATGATGATGATGATGATGATGTTGATGATGACGATGTTGATGATGATGGTGATGGTGATAATTATGACAGCAATAATAATAATAGTAATAATAACAACAACAATGATAAAAGGACAAAAATAATGATAAAGATGATAATTATAATAATGATAAAAAAATGCATTATAGTAACATCAACAACATGAAAAAAAATCAAACATGATACTATTGATAAGAATATCAACAACATGTATGATAATAACAGTTTTAATAATAGTGATGTTACTAGCAATACTTAGCATAATAATAATGTTCTTGATGGTGATTATGATGATGAGAAAGTAGCTGTAAGCATCTTTCACATTCACTATGATTGGTGTTGCTCATTATGTAGGAAAAAATTGGAAAATGAAAAACAATGAACTGTCTCGAAATAGTAAATACCTTAACAAGCCTTTTATATTAACAACGGGGTATCTGTAACTACTTTACCGTTATGTGTCAAATTCCACTAAAGTATCTTTTTAGGGAAACGTGGCTTGGATACTGAATGGAGGTCAGAGAGCTCTTGTCATGTTTAAGGATTACAGAAAATAATTTGTGAAAAGGGCAGATTCGTCTATGTATATTGTTAGGCTTTGTAGATCCGGTGTTGGGAGAAAGAAGTAGAGAAAATGGTGACCCAGGATTACACTGGGGCATTTGCAGTCCAACGAGATTATAGAGAGTGAAACGAAGGAAAAAAGTCAAAAGCTATTATCAGTGCGGCAGATTAGAGTTGAATGTTGAACTATGGAAATTTAACTCAAGATTTAAATTCCTGGGCTGTAGCTGTTGTTCAGGGCGGAACAGTCATTGTGAAGTAGAACAAGGGTGAACTAATATGTCTGGGCAGGAGAAATAGGGAGCTATATACGATAAATGGAAATCTCAATCCAGAGGCAAACGTTGACTGAAAATACTTTTACAGAGAGCAAGAAGGATGGGAGCTCATATGCAGTCGAAATTGTGAACTGTCAAAAGGGTATGAATTATTATATAAAAGAACTGGAAGATAAGCCTTTAAAAACGGTCATGATAGATTTCGATGTTAGTGAGGTTTCTAAATTAGCCAACGGAATATTAGATAAAAATGTTATTTACAGGCAAAAGAAAATGACGAAAATACGTTGATAGGAACTGTTTAGAAAATGTCGAAAAATATGTAATATTATCCCTAGAACAAGCAAAATAAAATCATTAAAAACAGCAATACATCACCGAGCTGAAAGCATAAAGATCCCATTACGTTCGTAGTGAACAGGTGTCCCAAAGCGAGCCCAGAGAGATAACAAAATCCAAAATACATCTATCACTTGAGAAAAAAAAAAAAAAAAAAAACAACAACAAAAAACAAAGACTTTACAAACTATAACCAATCATTATGAACAAATATACGCAAATATCTTCGTTAAAGGAATGACTGAACAGCGCAATCTAGTTGCTTTTAAACAATAGAAATAAGAATGCAAGCCTCACTAACACTGTCAAATTATTAAACAACTTAAAAAGAACGAGCATTGTTCTGAATTTAGAAGCTGTGCCCTGTGCGAGCGAATACTGGTGTTTGTTATTGTAGCATTTGCTTTGATCCCTGAAAGAACGGAGATAGATAGAGAGATAGACAGGTAGACTGATAGACAGATAGATAGATAGAGATATACAGATAGATTGATAGATAGAGAGAGAGAGAGAGAGAGAGAGAGAGAGAGAGAGAAGAGAGAGAGAGAGAGAGAGAGAAAGAGAAAGAGAAAGAGAAAGAGAAAGAGAAAGAGAGAGAGAGAGAGAGAGGGGGGAGAAAGAAATAGAGAGAGAGAAAAACGGCAGGCACATTCTAAGTATTAGAATGAAAATGATAATAATCATAATTGTCATTATTGTTCATCGTCATTATTATTCTTATTATTTTAATCATCTTTATCATTGTTGCTTATCGTCATCATCGTCATTATCATTCTTATTACTATCATCACCGTTATCATTATTAAATTATTATCTTTATCATCATTAATATCATCATTTAATCATTGTTATCATTAGTATAGCTATTATTATTAACATTATTATTGTTATTATCATTATCATTATTATATTATTATCATTATTGTTATTATTATTATTATTATTATTATTACTATTATCATTATTATTATTATCATCATTATTATTATTATCATAATTATTATTATCATTATTTGCTCATTATTATTATCAATATTACCATTCTTATGTTGTCACTATTATTGTCGTCATTATCACCATCATCCTCATCCTCATCGTCATCATCACTATTATTATTATTATTATTATTATTATTATTATTATTATTATTATTATTATTATTATTATTATTATGATTATTGTTATCATTATTATTATCATTATTATTATTATCATTATTATTATTATTATTATTATTATTAGCATTATTGTTTTTTTATTATTATTATTATCATTATTACTATTACTTTTATTATTATTATTATCATTATTATTATTATTATTATTATTATTATTATTATTATCATTATCATCATCACAATTAGCATTATCATTATTATGACAATTACTATAATTATCATCGTTACTATTAATTATCATTATTTCTGCCATTATTATTATAATTATTATAATGACAATTATCATCATCATTATTATTATTATTATTATTATTATTACTATTATTATTATTATTATTGTTATAATAATCATTGTTGTTGTTGTTATTATTAGTATCATTAGTATGATGACTGATATTATTATTATCACTATTGTTATTATTATTTTTATTATTACTAGTAATATTATTATTGCTGCTTGTTGTTATTGTTATTATCATTATTGTTATGGTGATGATTAATATTATTATTGTTATCATTATTATTATTATTATTATTGTCATTATTACTATCGTCATTATTATTTACCATTAATCCCCATCATTATTATTATCATTAACTTCATCATCATTATTAACATTAATATTATTATTATTATAACCACTATCACCCTCATTATTGTTATTATTATTATAATCATCATCAACCTTTTTACCATCATTATTATTGCTATTCATGTCATCATTTTTTTTATTGCAACTACCATGATTATCTTTATCATTACCTATATACGTATTCCTGATTAACATTCGCATTCGTAAAATGAAATAGTGACACACTTCCAAGAGAGACAAATTAAAACATCAAGATATTTTAATCCTTTAATTAGATAATTGAATAATTTGAGTTACTTTGATCTTCTGACGTGCAGATAAAGTCTGAACTTCAGCAGGCGATGGCTAAATAACAGGCTGTGGGGATATTTCAAGTTTGTGTTGCGCTTGCATGCTATTTCGTTGACTGTTTGAAACTTGAATTGCAGGTCAGCTGTGCCAAGTTGTGCCAAGCTGTTGAAATTACATATTTCTCCTTCTTGTTATATATACTGATACATACACACACATATACATACACACACACACATACACACACACACACACACACACACACACACACACACACATAAATAAATTCTACTTGAAATGAGCAATCAATCAAATGAAACAAAACAAGATACCGAAGACTTAGTTGAATTCTCCCTCAAGACAGACATCCCTGTACAAGAAACCTTTTAAGACCCGACGGAAAGATTATCAGGAAGGCTTTGTTTAGGCCGAGGAAAAGACAAGGGAGATAGCAGCTCGGTCGAAATTACGTTGGGTGTTAATCTGTCGTGTGGAATTATTTTTTATTTCTTCACTTGGGATTTGCTCTGTCTGTCTCAAATTGACTTAGCTTTCTTTCTGTATCTCTTCCTATCTCTTTCTTTTCATTCTTGTCTATCTGTCTCTTTATTTTATTTTTCTCTCATTCCGTCCTATATTCTTACAAGATGAATATATACAGTAAAGTGAAAATTCATCTGTAGGTTTTTAAAGATAAATCAATGATTATATTATTAAAAGAGCAGTGCACTATAATGATATAAGTGGAAGAACCATTGTGATTATGTTTACTTATACTATCTTATATCTTCATGCTGATTTACATAAAAATCTTTCTCTCTCTCTCTCTCTCTCTCTCTCTCTCTCTCTCTCTCTCTCTCTCTCTCTCTCTCTCTCTCTCTCTCTCTCTCTCTCTCTCTCTCTCTCTCTCTCTGTCGCGTTAGTGTTTGTACGTGTTGATATCCAATGTGTAGCCATTTATGCATATGTGATATACTGTGCATTTAGCTTCATAAACAACTATATATAACAGTATATATTCTCTGAACGTCTCTGCATCTGTATATTCACGTAAGACCATTAAAAGATACCAGAGAGTATTTCAGGCAAGAGTGAGATGCATAACGTCTACAGAGAATGAGACCCTCCACATCCTGACCTTCCTCTGAAGGGTCTTTATGAACCACAATAGTTCCCTTAACACGATAAGACTCTAAAAGGGTCTTTGCCGCAGTATGTACGTTCTTCCTTCTGTTTCCATTCCTCAGTTCCGAATCTTGTAGACCGGGATGTGTTCGGGTCGTTTTCCTGGA
>NC_061847.1:24289469-24294469 GCF_019202785.1 Penaeus chinensis | reverse complement strand
ACAGTCAGGCAAATATACACAGTTGTACACAAATGTCGACATCAATACTAGTTTTATATCAAATGTTTCCCCAGATAAAAAGTGATATTAATATTTTCACTCATTTTAATTTTGGCGGCCATCTATAAACGTGCCCATGTACCCTAACGTAATTATACTTTAAAGCTCTATAGCTATTCAAAAATGTATTAGACATATATTATTTACATATATATTACACATAAAATCCACCATTTAAAATAAAACGGTCATCAAAAAGAATTTATTGACCTGAAACAGTGAGATATTTAATCCATCCATCTTTTATGATTAATGGTAGTATAATTGTAGTAATTAGTATCAGTCCTATCACTCATAATGTTTCTAGTTATCATCATGTAAATGGCTTTAAACTCGGATGTAGATTTTGCACCTCCTTCTTTCTCAGCGTATTTTATCTATCTCTTTCTGTCTATCAATCATTCTCTCTCACTCTGTCTGTATTTCTCTATCTTCTGCTATATTCTGTTCATTATCGTGCCCAAACTGTGTCTCATACTTTGCTACTCTATTCGAATCAGGGAAGAATATTAAGGACTAAAGTCTATTCCATATTCTGTCATGGGTCCAGCCTGTCGCAGAAATGTTAGACTTCAGTATCAGTCGTAAACATACTCAAGGCTGACACATCTACGGTTCGAATACTTGAACAAAGGCTCCGAAATCGATGCGTAGTAAACAAGGTTGAAATATTTGTTTCTATGTAGCTCTAACTTTACCGGGGAAATATACATGTGGAGAATTAACATTATTTGTGAAATATGAGGGATTAGATGAAATTCGTCCCTGAATAACGTATATACTGACCAGTGAACGTTATATTCTTTGTTTTATAGTTTCCTACACCTCTACCTCCTTTAATTCTTGTAGATGTGTGGCTACAACCAAAATGCGCGAAATGTTAGCCCCTAACAGAAGTGTATTGTTTGATGACGGAAAAATATACAGAGAAACGCTTAAACTAGCACCAAGTTCGTAAAAGGCCTTCTTTTGCGGATATGCATGAGATATTCCGTAGCTGACCATTCCTCACTGTGTAATAGGCGGTTGTAACTGTAAACTAACTATTCGTATTTTTTAATTTATTATTTTTTTACGTGCACTTGTGATTTACAATCTTAACTTGTTTATATCTACCTGTGAGCAATGAACAGCATTAAGTCTATTTCTATATCTTTTTAAAAGTCCTCGTATATTTTGTGGTAGCACTGTGCAGGATTTAGTACCAGAACACACGTTTATAGAATCTAGCGACTCGGTCAGGATAACATGGCAATAAAAATGCTTATTCGGATTCCTAGTTTTGTTGTAATGCTTATTATGCTTTTTTTTCCTTTCTTTTTTTTTTTTTTTCTTTTTTTTTTTTTTTACGAATATGATGAATAGAAACTTTTTTGTTGAGTGGTTTACTCAAAGGTTCTAAGGTGTCATGTATATACGAATTGTTTTAATATTCCGGATCTTGAGCCTGTTCAACAGTATAACATGCATTTCTATTGCATATTAACTTAACTTAAACAGTTATCGGTATATATCAGTGTAAGGTTTCCTTTAAACATTAAATTCACGCCTAGAGATTTATATTGTTATCATATAATGTTTTCAGATTCTAAAAATGTCTAATTTATTATAATTTTTGTGACAGCAGAATATTTATGTATAGCAATGCATATAAAGAAGTAGCTCAGTGATTTTTATTAAATATATATTTATCTATCTGTCTATCTATCTTAATCTATCTATATCTATCTATACCTATATCTATCTAACCATATCTATATATCTATGTCTATATCTATCTATCTATATCATATCTATATATATATGTATATCTATCTATCTATATTTATATCTCTCTATATCTATATCTATCTATCTATCTATCCATATCTATATATATATATATATATATATATATATATATATATATATATATATATATATATACGTATATAGGACTCATATAAAAAGGTATTTTTCCTGTACATTCAACATGAAACATTCGATATCTACACTTCAAAAATAGTAATATCTCACGAAACTATTTAATCTGAATGCGAATAAGGAAGACACACACACACATACACACACACAAGAAGAGAGAGTAGAAAATTGGTCCTACCAGATACACACCGAAGTAATAAAACTTTAGTAATGTTAGTTAACTTTGCTAATTCCGCTTTGGCGACAGAAAAGAAATATATTACCACGCGTCCAGTCTTGCTTTAATTCCGAAACGATGGCGGTCCGAGAAATTAAGAAAGTTTCGCTTATCTTGGGAATGTCATCCATTAGAGGACTAAAAAAGAAAAAAAGAAGAAGAAAAAAAGGAGAGAGGTTAAAGAGAGAGAGAGAGAAAAATGCGAATAAAAATGTGAAGCGCATTCAGTTAACGGAAACGCACAAGCGCTCTGATTCTGTATCTGTATTTCTTTTTTTTTCTGTTTTTCACTCTCTTTTTCGTTATCACAATCTTTCTAATCACTCTCGCTTCTTCTTCTTCCCTCTCTTACACAAACACACACACACACACGCGCACGCGCGCGCACACACACACACACACACACACACACACACACACACACAATCACACACTCACACACGAATACATATCTACACCTACAAACAAACAAACAGAGAAAGAACAGACAGACAAACACTCACACACACACAAATCTCACCTATTAAATGATTCAATTAAAGTGTTTAATTAACTAGGAAGTACCCAATTAACTGTGTGCTAAAGGCATTATTATAGGAAAAAATTAAATATTACTCTGAAATGAACTACTCTTCTACACCGGGACTGAAGTAAGCATATGGTTTCCTCGCCTCTTGCGGACAGTCAATATAAAACTTACAGTTTATTTGACTAATGTCGAGTATGCAACGTTCGGGACTAATGAGTTATTAATAGAAAAAAAAATTCACATATATTCAATAAAAGTAGAAACAAAAGCGATAAAGCGAGACAGAAAGCAAAATAATCATACTATACTAAAGAATATACATGAAGAGAGAGGATTATTCGTTAATTATTATTATTTTTTTTTGTTCTCTCTCTCCTGAGGGAAATTTTGTTCTGCAGACTGTATTTAATGGCAGGAAATGATAATAGGTTTCATGTTTTTGTTTTTTTTTTAATATACGCTGTTTACATTTAGTAATATTAATCATGGTATTCTGATAGGTTCAAAATCATTTTGAAAACTAATAATATATACATACATATACACACACACACAAACACACACACACACACATATATACATATATATATATATATATATATATATATATATATATATATATATATATATATATATGTCTATATATATAGATAGATAGCTAATAGATAGATAGATAGATAGATAGATAGATATAGATAGAGAGATAGATAAAACATATATGTATATATGTATATATATATATATATATATATATATATATATATATATATATATATATATATATATATATATATATATATATATATATAATACACACACACACGCGCGCGCACACACACACACACACACACACACACACACACACACACACACACACACACACACACACACAAACACACACACACACACAAACACACACACACACACACACACACACACACATATATATATATATATATATATATATATATACACATTCATACAGATATATGTATATATGTATTTATTTATATGTATGTATATCTGTATATATATATGTACACACACACACACACAAACACACACACACATATTTATTTATTTATTTATTTATGTGTGTGTGTATGTGTAAGCAAATATATATATATATATATATATATATATATATATATATATATATATATATATATATATATATATATATAAGCATGAATTATATATATATATATATATATATATATATATATGTATATATATATATATACATATATATATATATATATAATCATGCTTATATATATATATATATATATATATATATATATATATATATATATATATATTACTCCGCCTGCGAAGGTCTGAAGGGTCTCGATATACGTAGACGAGACAAGGTGGTTCGTTCAGGTCCGTTTAGGGTTTCGGTCGACTCCGAACGGGGTTGTGTATGTGTGTGTGTGTGTGTGGGGGGGGGGGGGTGAGGAATGAAGAAAAAGACCTTGGACAGGCTTGGGGAATGAGATGACTATTGTTGGTCGGTGGTCGGTGGAGTCACTCACTCATTACCAAGTGTTTTTAGTACATATATATTTCAATATGAATATTATTTCCTGTGTGTTGTGTCCATCTTTGTTTGCGGATGAGGTGATTCTCGTGTATTCTTTGTTATCTGGTGGTGGTGTACATATAGATTAATCATTATGGGGATTTATAATCCCTACTATACTTTTATGTTACACTAATTCTACAAAACTATTAAAACGGCAAAGAGTAGACACATATATATAATAGAGCTGATTCTAACATAACAAATATACAACATAACATATATACAACATAGCAAAAATACAACATAGCAAATATGATAACATTAGCAAATATACTAACATAACAAATATACAACATAGCAAATATACTAACATAGTAAATATGCTAACATAGCAAATATACAACATCTTGTCAGGTGGTGATTAATTAATATTTATAAGTAATCATAACAGAGTAAGTTAATTATTTGTTGATAATACGTGATATTGGTTGCTACACCATAAATAAAATATAACGAGCATAATAAAGCATAAATAGCGCTAATCAAGAACTAGGAATATCAAGCACGTCTGAGGGGACTGTAAACATAAAGTCAAAAGGACCAAATATATACTTATATACTCTATCACGCTTCATACCAAATGATACTTAGACTTAGGCTACGTTCCGTTATTCACGCTGTTCCGGTACAACAGGTGTTATTGTTAAGGAGCGAAAGCAGCTTACAGTACACACACACACACA
>NC_061847.1:24254469-24256969 GCF_019202785.1 Penaeus chinensis | reverse complement strand
ATAATTGTCAAAGTTAATAAAAGAGAGTAAAAGGTCTCTTTAGTACAGTTTAGTTTACTTTACCTGCAGTGCTTGGAATTCTGTTTGTACATTTCCTCAATCCTTTTAATTAAGCAAGCAAAAAATTAGAATTAGAATGATTACTGATGTTTAGTTCAACGACCACTCTGGTCCACTGTATAGGGCTTTACCTTTAATAAAACTGCATACTCTCCATTGTTTAGAAATGCCGTAATACGCACTCAATCAATCATCAAATAACGATGTACATCTGTCATTCGAACATACATCTTCAACACATAGTATAAAGATATTGTTAAATGTACTTTGCAAACACTAGAGATAGAACTTTTCTGAGACCACCGAGCCCGAAGGTCGAATTAAGTAAAACGTTTTTAAGCTGCTACGGTTGCTTACTTTGGGACAAATTACCTGCTCACTAACATAATATGGTCAACCCTGTAACGTTTAGAATCAATGTAAAGAAATGTAATAATCATTATGATGAGGATAATAATAATAGAAACAACAGCAACGATAATAATGGTGATAATAATAGTAATGATAATAGTCATAATAATAATAGTAATAATAATAATGATGATGATAATGAGGATAATGATGATGATAATGATGATGATGATAATGATGATGATGATGATGATGTTGATGACAATGATGATGCTGATGATAATGATAGTGATAATGATAATAATAATAATAATAATAATAATAATAATAATAATAATAATAATAATAATAATAATAATAATAATAATGATAATAATAATAATAATAATGACAATGGTAACAATGATAGCAATAATAATAATTATCATAGTAAAAAGAACAATAATTATAATAATAATTACGATGATGATAAAGGAAATAACATCATGATGATAATAATATAATTGCTAATGATAATAACACCACGGATGATGATAATAATAGTTATCATAGGAACAATAATATTTAGGATAATAACGATAATAACAGTCACGACTGTGAGGAAAACACCAATTTATTACTACCATTATCATAATGATAATTATCACCTATTTTCTCAGAACATAAATACAGCTTATTAATGACTTACACAGATTTTTTCTTCGATTCTGGAAAGATAGAACTTTTCTTCGTAATATAGAAAATCTACAAAAAAAAAATAATAAAAAAAAAATAAACGAACGAAAGCAAAATACGAAATTATATCTATATAATATAAAAATAGAAATTCTGATCTAGCGTTCCCGTAAAAACTGCTTGTCATCCAGTGTAATTGCCACACCATATAAATATTCTGTCAAAAGAATGTGGTATTTTCTCACGCAGTCGCCCTTTCCTAGTGAGATTCTGTAATGTACCTCTTGACAGCTTCAAAATATGGTCAGAATTTCTCCTTTTCTTTTTATATAGTACTGTTATATATTTTTTCGTTGTTGTCTATTCTTTGAGAGTACTCGTTGTATTATTATGTATGTAAATGTCTACTTTCATCGTCTTCCACTGTATGTGTCAAAAAGAGTATACTTCGACTCATCATCATTATCATTATTATATGTCATTATTATTATTATTACTACTATTACTATCATTGTCATCATAATTAAAATCATCATCATTATTATTACTAATTATTATCATTATCATTATTATTATCACTACCATTACCATTACCATTACAATTAATATCATTATCATTATCGTTATCATTATTATTATTATTATTACTATTATTATTATTGATATTATCAACATTATCATCATTGTTATCATTATTGCAATTTGTCTACCAGGGAGATCATAGCAACGTAATTAGATATATCTTACACACACAAAAACAATAACAACAGTAACCGTAATAATGTAATTGATATGAAAGTTGAAAATGCAATACAAATAACAATAGTAACTGTAGTGGTGTTAATAATGATAGTAAATTACAACAACAAAGTGATAATCATAATAACATAAATAACGATAACAATGATCATGATGGAAGTGTTGAAGATAAGCAGAATAACAATAGACTGTACTATAAACACTATAAAATACTATTAACATTTGAATAATACATTTGAATTCCCGACCTTTAGCCACCGAGCACCTGTTGATATCGTCTTTAAAACTACTTTTCTAGTACACAAGTGCGAGTTAATGTGAGATGTCTGTGGATCTAGCATGATCTCATCCGGAGACAACATAACATTATGATTATCAGAATAATGTTGGTAACAATAACAGTGATGATGATGGAAGTGGTGAAGATAGGCGGAATGGCAATAAACTGTACTATAACATCAACTTTTAAATAATAGATTTGAATTTCCGACCTTATACTCTTTAAAACCACTCTTCTCGTGAGTGTGAGATGTTTGTGGTTCTAACGTGATCTCAGCCAGAGCATTTTTTTTTAAGTGTTGCTGTTTAAGTGGTTTAGTTCAGTCGAATCATTAAGGAGTTAGATATGAAACACTGGAGTTATGGACGTTTAAGA
>NC_061847.1:24246969-24249469 GCF_019202785.1 Penaeus chinensis | reverse complement strand
TTTGTCGCTATTTCGGTCCTAGTCTCTTTCTCTGTCTGTCTGTGTGTCTGTCTGTCTGTCTGTCTGTCTGTCTGTCTGTCTGTCTGTCTGTCTGTCTGTCTGTCTGTTTGCCTTACTCTGTCTGCCTCTCTCTCTCTCTCTCTCTCTCTCTCTCTCTCTCTCTCTCTCTCTCTCTCTCTCTCTCTCTCTCTCTCTCTTCTTTCTTTCTTTTATTCATCTATCAGTCTTTATTATCACATGTACGTAGAGGTATATAAACAATAAATCATTATTTTTGAACCCAGTATTAGAATATATGTAAAACAGTAAAATGTGCTTTATTTATGGATCAAGGGAACAACAATTTGTCACATCACGTTACAACTACATTGACTTTTAATGATGAAACAGTAAAATACTATGGTAAATTTTAGTTTAATTTATCGGTACGTTGGATAGGCGGAATTGATCTTCCCGATTGTTAGAATAATATTTACAATATTCAATATTTTTCGACTTGCTTCATGAGACATTTCACAAACTTTCATCCATGAGTTAGCATCTGTACCTAGCTATTTGACTTTGACTAGTTTATTTTTATCCTTGTTGCTAAACTTGCTAATTGAGAAACATGATATTAATAGCATGATTGCCTCAAAACAAATTAATCATTGAACGATCTAATTAATGTTATTTAGTATGCAAGCAAAATGCAATGTTCCTGATATAATTCTTAAAGACCATGTCAGTGTTCTTTCTGCCTTCCAGGTGGTCATCGATAATAAATCCTAATTAATTTTAGTGACTCATTCTCATCCTCTATTATGAAGGGATCTGGTGCATGTTTGTTTATAAATCTAAAATCTACGTACATTTCTTTCGCTTTATTTACGTTCAGATTCAGACAGCTGTTTTGTACCACTCGAGAGGTATTGCCTTAGGAAATGTAAAAGAGTTATTGTCAGTTATCTTCACTATGATGATCGTGTCGTCGGCGTTTCAATATAATGCTACAGTCGAATGTATACAAACTAAGCAGGGTGGGAGACAAAACCTGGGGAGTTCTAATGTTAATGAAAAAAATATTAGACATTATCCATGTTTAGGATATTGTGGTCTCTGCGAGAGATAATACAAAATCCATATCAATAAGTAACGATTTACTGCCTTCTTTAACAGTTTATTTAGCAAAAACTCTTGACTTAAAATAAAAATAAAATAAAATTCTGGATTGTGAATTGGCTTTATATAGACGTTGACGAACTTCACTCAATAGTTAGATTAGCATTCTGAACGCTTCTATTTCTACAATATACAAATTGCAGTACATCCCTCGAGGCATCCACGCTGTTGCACAAATGGCAATGTCGAGGTATTCCACAACACCAGACGTTAGAACAAAGGGCTTAATGTCTTTTAATGCAGATGAAATATGAATTTGTGCAACTGGTTTAATTTCTCGCAGTATATTAATAAGTTCGGCAATAATCCTGTTCTGTACTAGTAATTGCAATATGGTAGCAAGGTGCTTAACAGAATACCTTAGAATCTTGGTTGACACGTTATCATGACCTGTGACTCTAAGGGTTAATAATACTTTATCATACCCGTCCTCAAAATCATTACTTTCAGACTTTGCAAAGAATCAATTTATATAAATAACATATATGTGAATATTTTTGGAGGAGGGATAGTTTTCAAGTTTTTACCGTTGAGTGTTTTCAAACTCTTCTATGAATATTTTGTTGTAAAGAAACCTTTAACTTTTTCCTTAAATATTTCCTTTGCTTCGAATTTTTTTTTTTTTTTTTTTTTTTTTTAATTAAATAGAGCCTCTAGGTCTTTGCTTGCCCAAGGGTTGATATTGGGATACACAACTATCATTCAAATTGAAATAGAAATGGAAATAGGAATTAACTGTCTCTACATTAACATCGATATTTGCTCCACTATCGAGCAGAGTTGATCAAGCGGTACATTCAGTGTACCCCAGTAGCATTGTGCTACATTTTGCATCCCATTTTCTTTATGTTAACTTTTCAGATTTATCCTTTTTCGGTACTTTCACGTATGTAAAAATATAACGATTTTTTTTTTCTTTTTTAACAGCGCTATGGCATTTTTTCTGTTGTAATAATCTTATCCAGCGTATTTTCACCTTTGGTTTGAGCCTCTAACGGTTTGTTCAAAAGTCGGTACACACTCTGGGAAGTCGCAGTGATGAAATTCCCTCTAGGATTATCTTAATACTCTCCGAGTTTCCATTTTCATATTTTCAAACACAACGCAGCGCTACATACATTCCATCCCTCTTTCTGTCTAACTGTGTGTCTGTTTGTCTGTCTGTGATACCTTTCCATCGTACTCTTATTAAGCTCAAGTATTAATCTCTCCTTTCTCTCTTTACAGTAATGTGTATATCCATGTGTACATCTATCTCTTTATCCATATACAAATACAGGCCCACGAACATTTTGAATATATATATATATATATATATATATATATATATATATATATA
>NC_061847.1:24231969-24239469 GCF_019202785.1 Penaeus chinensis | reverse complement strand
TTATCATCACCATTATCATCATCATCATCATAATATCATAATACTAATAATTATAATAATAACAATAATAATAATAATGATAATGATAATAATAATAATAATAATAATAATAGTAATAATAATAATAATAATATCATTATCACCGTTATGATCTTTACTATTATCATTGTTATCATTATTGTTATTATTATCGTATTATTATTATTATTATTATTATTATTATCATTATTATTATTATTATTATTATTATTATTATTATTATTACTATTATCTTTATTATTGTTCTCATCTTCATCATCACCATCATCATTCTCATCATCATTATTGTGATTATTATTATAATTTTATTATTATTAGAGATATCAATGTTATTATTATCTTTATTATAGTTATAATGATACTTATTATCATTCGTACTATTATTATTATTATTATTATTATTATTATTATTATTATTATTATTATCCTTATTATTTTTTGTTGTTGTTGTTGTTGTTTATGTTGAGATATATATATATATATATATATATAGAGAGAGAGAGAGAGAGAGAGAGAGAGAGAGAGAGAGAGAGAGAGAGAGAGGGAGAGAGAGCGAGAGACATGCCATTTAGTATATTATACCATAATCAATATATAATTACCATTGTTAGAGAGAGAGAGAGAGAGAGAGAGAGAGAGGGAGAGAGACCTAGAGAGAGTAGAAGAAGGAAAGACAAAGAAAGAAAAGGAAAGTATAAAAAGAAGCAGAAAGACAGAGACACAAGAAGAAAAGAACACAAACAAATAAATAAACCTATTCAAGAAAGAAAGAGAGACCGACACAGAAAAAACAAAAGCCGAGAGATTTCCAGTGATAGACATTTAATTAACATTCCCACGACATGAAATATTGACTCGAACCGCAAAGCCCGAAATCATGAAAAGGCTCACTCCCTCGTCGATAAAACGTTTTATTATCCCGATAAAACCGCAACAATTAAATACTTTCTCTGTCGGTCCTCCCCAAAAAATGAACAGCATCACTAAGTCTCGGGGTTATATAGTCAAGGCTAACCAAATTATATTTAAAAAAAGAGTTAATTCCACACGATTCTAATTGTTTTTATTGGGGGGAGGGGGTAGGAAGGAGGGGGATGAGAGGGAAGGGGGGAGGGGAGGGGGGAGGAGGGTTATTAACCTATTAAACATGAGGTCAAAGTTTGGGATCATTTGTGTTGTAAATCATTGCAAGACACGAATTGCAAACTGGAATAAAGTTTGATGAGTCCAGGAGGTTGGAACATGGCCCTTTTATGTGTGTAAGTGTGTGTGTGTGTGTGTGTGTGTGTGTGTGTGTGTGTGTGTGTGTGTGTGTGTGTGTGTGTAGGTTCGTGTTTGTGTAAATGTGTTTGTATTTTTATGTTTGTGTTCGTGTTTGTGTGTGTAATGCGTTTTCCAGCATCAAAAAATGACAGTATTAGATTGGAAGCTGTTGCATAAGATAAAAGTTATAATTTTATATTTGCAACTATAACAACATTGGTAACCATCGCTACTACTGCTGCTCTTAAATGCAAAAGCAGCAATAAAACAAAAATACTTATACAAATAATAATAATGATAATGTTAACTCTAGCATTATTATTATTATTGTTTTTATAATCATTGATATTATCATTATTATTACTATTTTATTATTATTGTTATCATTATTATTATTATCATTATCATTATTATTATTATAATTATTATTATTATTATAATTTATATTATTATTATTATTATTATTATTATTACAATTATTATTATCATTAGTAGTAGTAGTACTATCATTATTATTATTAGAAGTAGTAGTATCATTATTATTATTATTATTATTATTATTATTATTATTATTATTATTATCCTTATCATTACTATTATCATTATCATTATTGTGATTATTTTTATCATAATTGTTGATATTAATACACTCGTCATCATTGTTATTATTAGCCAGACAGACAGACAGATAGACAGAGAAACAGTCAGACAACTAGAAAATAGATAGAGAGAGAGAGAGATGCAGAGACTCACACCGACAAACACAGACAGTAAAGAACACAAAGAAAAGGAAAAAAAGGCCAAAAAACAGGAGATAAATAAGAAACGGGAAGGAGGAGGTGGAGGGGGGACCTATAAGTTTCATGCATCACTTACCGAGCAGAGACACCATTATTCAGTCTGTAATTTCAGCTAGACATTTCCCTGAAGCCTACTGCCTCATGCTGGTTATTTAGATAAGAAAATCGCAATCTAGAAGCCTTCATGAACCAACGCACAGTGTGTTGGTTTATGGCCGTGTATTATATACGTTTTATAACTGCGTTGGAAAGTCTTTGTTCTAAATTTTACTCGGTTCTTTATATTTTATTTTATTGTAATTGCTGCTGCTGTTAGGTTTCTTTTAACTGTTTTATTGTTGTTGTTATTGTGATTATGCCTGTCATTAAACTCTTTATAACTGATATCAACTATATATTATTGGCATTATCAGCAGTGTTTAGCAAATACCTTTGTTATCACTATTACTCGGGATGAAGTTATAGATGTTATTACCATTAGTATAATTATAGGAATTATTGTTCTTCTTATTTTTGTTACAATCATGATTATAATAGAAACGGCAATATTAATAATAAAAGTAATAATAATGATAGTAATAATAATAACAATAATAATAATAATAGTGATAATAATAATTTTGATAATAATAATACTGATAATAAAACCTTGATAATGATAATATTGATATTAATAATAATATTGATATTGATGATAATAATAATAATAATGATAATAATAATGATAATAATGATAATAATAATAATAATAATAATGATAATAATAATAATAATAATAATAATAATAATAATAATAATAATAATAATAAAAATAATGATGATGATAATAATAATGATATTGATGATAATAATTATCATAATAAGAAGAAAACTGATAATAACAATTGATGATGACAATAATAATAATGATAATGATAGTGATGATAAAACAATAATGATAATAATAATAATAATAATAATAATAATAATAATAATAATAATAATAATAATAATGTTAATGATAATGAGAGTAAAGATAATTACAATGGTAATGATGACAGCAATAATATTAATAAGTAACACTACTACTACTACGACAGTTACTACTACAAATGCTTATTATTAATGCGAGTACAATAACTGTAATGATGATAACGATAACGATAACAATAACGACATTAATTATATAAATAGCATGAATAGTATCATGATAATGACACTAACGACAAACAAAGCAATGATAATCAACAACAACAAAAACAACAATAACAATAACAATAAAAATTTTGATAATAATACTAATACTAATGAAAATAATAATAAAAATAATACTAACGATAATAGCAATAATAATAAAAATAATAATGATAATAATATCGATAATGATGAAGATAACAACAGTAATAATACATATAACAATAATGAAAGATGCCGCATTGATAATCGATAAATAACAACCCTCCCTGACCAAAACTCGAACCCAGGTCACTCCGGGTACTTCAGTACTAAACCAACCATGATTTGCATTGCTATATCAATTTCCACCGAGTGTCCATGGGGAGTGTGTGCAAACTTCGCCATCGTTACTCTAGTATGAGTAGACTGGTAATGTCTATGGAGCTAGTGAGATCCTAGTTGCGCACTCCTTTTAGTGGTTCGTGTGGCATGGTTGTTATTTGATAACAATAATGATAATAATAATAATAATAATAATAATAATAATAATAATAATAATAACAATAATCATAATAACAAAAATCATAATAACAATAATAAAAAAAAAAAATAATAATAATATTAATATTATAATAATAATAATAATAATAATAATTATAATGATAATAACAATAAAAATTATAATGAAAGTAATAATGAATAAGAATAATACCGATACCTCTACTACTAGCAATAATAATAATAATTAATAATAATAATAATGATACTAATAGTAATGATAATAATAATGATAAAGATAACAATATTAATTTAGATAATAATGATGATAATAATAACAATGATAATAATAATGACAATAACGTTAATAACAATTATAATTATGATAACAATAGTGATACTAATAATACAAATAAAAGTAATAATAATAACTATACTATTATTACTACTACTACTACTAACAATGTTATCAATAATAATAATAAAAGTAATAATAAAACTGATAATAAAGATAACAATAATAATAATAACAATAACAACAATAATGAAAATGATAAATGATAACACGCTATCAATATCGTCACCACCATCATCACAATTTCTATCACACTCATGCTTTTCAGAGAGCACGAGGGAGATGATTTTCACTTTAATTCATATTCATGTGTTCTGGACTAGCATACACCTCTCAACTTTGACAACATATTCTCTTTAATTCATATTTCAAATTTGCATAACATTACCAAGATATTTTTTTCGCAGATTTACTTTCATGAAATGTCTATAAAAATCATTCACTGAAAATGATATCTTTGTGTAATGGTTTCCGTTGATATGTACGAAAATTTCCGTGCGATTTTTGTTTTTTTCTTTCTCTATAATTTGTCCCTTAAATAAATTTGTAAAGAAGGAAAGGAAGAAAAAATAATTCGTATACATTAAGAAAAAAAGTACTTTGCTTTTTTTTTCCTTTCTTTTTTTTTTTTTTTTTTTTTTTTGCTATTTTTTAACTTAATAAAACAGACTCGAGTTAAAGTGGAATTACACAAATTTATTAATTTCGCTTTCATTCTGTTTTCTACTTCCTTTATTATTGTTTAAACAAATATATGTTTATATCTACATCTACATCTATATATTTATATAGAAAGATAGATGTAGATAGTGATATAAATATAGGTATACACACACACACACACACACACACACACACACACACACACACATATATATATATGTGTGTGTGTGTCTGTGTGTGCCTGTATATATATATATATATATATATATATATATATATATATATATATATATATATATTTATATTTATATATATATACACCCACAAATTATTATAAATCTGTATTTAAAATAGCTAGAGAGAAAAGAGAGGGAGAGAGAGAGAAAGGAAGACGGAAATTAGATATATGCTTTTTATTCATTTTCAGCACAGAAGTGCGGATTATCAGAACATACCTCGAAATGATACAATTTCTGCTACACTAAATACCCGTTTAGGTATTTCACTCTTTTACATTATTTTTTATATCTCACATGAAGAGCCAGTTCCTAGAGCATCTCCCTCGCGTGTGGAGTTCGCTTGTGTACCATCAGCTGGTGACCACGACCGCCGCGGGCCCCAGCGGACTCTAGCAGCTGGTTGGGCAGGTGAAGGAGCAGTGCTCGTCGTCCTCGGGGGCCGAGAAGCAGAGGCTGTGGCAGAGGGAGAGGAAGGAGAAGAGGAAAAAATAGAAGGGCGCCCAGAGAGGAGGTTTTGTATGATAAAAAAAAAATAAGTAATAAACAGTTACAAAAAATAATAAAAGAGGTAAGAAAGAAAGAAATATATCTAAATTTTAGGACACATACATGTGTGTGTGTGTATGTCTGTGTGTGTATGTGCGTGCATTTGTGCGCGCGTGTGTGGAGAATGAGTGTGTGTATGTGTAAAAATATCAGGGAAGTATTTGTGTGTACGCTTGTGTTTGTGTGTGTGTGTGTGTGTTTGTGTGTGTGTGTGTGTGTCTGTGTGTGTGTGTGTGTGTGTGTACGTGTAGGTGTGTAGAAACATCAGGCTGGTCTGTTTGTTGTATGTGTGTGAGCGTAGGCGCTTCTATGAATGATTGAGTGTGGGTATGTGTGTGAAAACATCAGAAAGGTATTTGAGCGTGTATTTGTTTGTTTGTTTGTTTGTATGTTTGTGTGTGTATATGTGTGTGTGTGTGTCTGGATGAATATGTGTAAACATCGGAAACGTTTGTTCTTGTGTGTTTGCATGAGTGTGTATGAGTAAATAAGTCTTATAGCGTGTATGTATCAAAGATATAAAATATTCACTAGTTACTATCAAGATTCAACATTTTCCTCTTGCATATCAGGGCTATTGAGTCTCTATGATATTATAGTGAGCGATTATTCGATGTTTAACGTAAGGTTATGTGGCGAACTATAAAATGGAACGTCGTTGCCTATCGTATTAAGGGGGTTTAATTAACGCAAAACCTTCTGGCAGATGTGACATGATTTGCACCGTACCGCAGTTGATCAGAAAGGGCATCTAATCAGGAAAAGATGGTACCGCCAATTGACCTTTCAGTAATAAATTGGGAGGGGCCTAGATCCTGCAGTGGAATAAATTGTTGTTGAACAAACATGTATATATATATATATATATATATATATATATATATATATATATATATATATGTATGTATGTATATGCCTGCGTGTGTGTATATATATATATATATATATATATATATATATATATATATATATATCTGCGCATATACATATATATTTACACACACACACACACACACATATATGTATATATACACATATGTATACATATATATACACACATACATATATATATACATATATGCACACACACACACACACACACACACACACACACACACACACACACACACATATATATAGAGAGAGAGAGAAAGAAAAAAAAAGACTTTTTAACCAATCTAACACCTTTCAACACCCATAGGAATCAACGCAGATCGCCAAAGACACCACCTCTAAATTACCACCGATCCTCTCAAACGGGGACCAGAGAGCCAACCAGCGCACGGGAAAACAAAGCACTCGTGTTATCGAAACTGCTCGTTGGAATTGGCTTTGTCGCTCGTTTAGAGAACGAATGAGTCGTTGTCGATGGACCGGCCGCAGCGGTGGCTCGCTGGAATTAAGGTACATCTCTCGGTAGGTTATTGACTGGCTGTGGCGAACGGTTAGTGGTACCTAGAATAAGGAAGACGCTGGTGGAAAAAGGTATCTTGAATTTTCTGTATTCATCAGTCTGTTTGTGAGAATAGGTCGATAACTTACCACATATTTATTCATCTGTTCTGTTCCATCAAATCACTAAAATACAAATGCAAATATATACATAGGCACCCATATTTGTACATATATATAGACAGACACAGATATATAAAACAAGAGATAGACCGATACATAGATATGCATGTTCATATGTTTGCATGGATATATGTCATGCAGAGTACGTATGTGTGCGTGCCCGTGCATAGCATTCGTCATAAAAAGAGTACCGGGCCTGACATTTCTCTAATACCCCTGGTCGCTTGAACCTGCCTGTCATCCTGGATCACGGGAACACGCACGGCCAAACACCGAAAAGGTCAAATAACATTTCGCTGTTTGCTTTCCGTTTCAGAGTAGCTTCCTGTTTTCAGTCGGCCGGAGGTTTTGTTTCACGATTGAGGGG
>NC_061847.1:24204469-24206969 GCF_019202785.1 Penaeus chinensis | reverse complement strand
TGTACATGTTCTATATATCCTACCATTATTTTTTTTTCTTTGTTATCATCCTTGTTTTCTTGCTGTTTTCGTACCATATTCATAATCATAATCGTTATTGCTGTGAATAAAAGCTTGGTCATCCTGTGTATCAGTAACAGGAAGACACAAATATACTGTAGGAAACGAAAAGAACATATAATGAATAAGTAGATAAATAAATGAAAGAAAGAAATGATGAATAAGTAGATAAATATACGAAAGAAACAAATAATCGGATAAGTTGGAGAAGACCAACATAAAAGGTCTTAAGAACTGGCATAGAAGAAGACGAAGACAAGTGATGAAGAAGAAGAAAAAGAAAAAGAAAAAGAAAAAGAAAAAGAAAAAGAAAAAGAAAAAGAAAGAGGACAAAAGGGGATAAGATAACGTAGAAAAGTCAAAGAAGCAAAATTAAATAAATAAGAAAAAGAAAGATACAGAGATAGAGAAGAAGAAAAGAAGAGTTAGAAGAAGACGAAGAAGAAAAGAAGAGGTAGAAGAAGACGAAGAAGAAAAGAAGAGTGAGAAAAAGACGAAGAAGACAAGAAGAGTTAGAAGAAGACGAAGAAGAAAAAGAAGAGTGAGAAGAAGACGAAGAAGACAAGAAGAGTGAGAAGAAGACGAAGAAGAAAAAGAAGAGTGAGAAAAAGACGAAGAAGACAAGAAGAGTTAGAAGAAGACGAAGAAGAAAAAGAAGAGTGAGAAAAAGACGAAGAAGACAAGAAGAGTGAGAAGAAGACGAAGAAGCAAAGCTGAAATTCGAACTCCATTAAAATTACCCCTGAGGTGGAAAAAACAAGTTATCCCGAGCGTCACTTAAGTAGAACTCACACGATCTGCGGCGCCTTTGAGACAAAGTATTCGATTTCATTTCCATAACGACCAAATATCCTCTTTATCTCCCCTCGCCTCTCCCCGTGAAGGCTTTCCCTCCGCTTTCCCCTTCCCCCCTTCCCCTCTCTCCCTCGTACCCATAAGGCCTTACCCATGAAAATTTTTACCTTCACCATTTATAAGGTCTTTTCCCCTCACCATCTCCCTTTATTCATTAGACCTTCTCCCTCTCTGCTTTTTCCCCTCCCTCTCTCCTCCTCACCCATTAGGTCCTTCTCCCTTACCCTCATCCATAAGCATTTTCCCCTCTCCTCTTCTCCCCCATTTGCGGGGCTTTATCCTCTCCCCCTTCCCCCTCTCCCTTCCCCATTAGATCTTTCCCCCTCCCCCTCCACCTCCTCCTCCTCCTCACCCATAACAGCCTTAAGGTCACTATCGGGAAGCATTCATAACAGGTCTTAACAGTAACACTTATATGATAATGAATGTCGTTTGCTCTCCTCCCTTCCTCTCCTTGTTGTCACTGTCACTGTCTTGGGTTTGGTTTTTCTCTTTTTTTTCTAGTTTTCTTTCTGAATACATGTCCCTCTCTCCTCCTCTCTGTTTCTTTTCTTTCTAGATTTCTCAGCTCACTATGATTTTATTTTTGTCTCTCGCGCTCTCTCTCTCCTTCCTCTTTCTCTCTCTCTCTCTCTCTCTCTCTCTCTCTCTCTCTCTCTCTCTCTCTCTCTCTCTCTCTCTATCTATCTATCTATCTATCTCTCTCTCTCTCAATCTATCTCTTTCTTCCTTCCTTTTTACCTCTCTTTTCTTTTTTTCTCTTTCTCTTTTCCTCCCTCCCTCCTTCCCTTCAACGCCACCCCCCCACCCCCCTTTCTCTCTCTCTCTCTCTCTAAATTCCTAAGGCATAAATAACCAACCATCTTCTTGGAACGTCTTCGATGGAAATGAAGGAACTCTAGTGTCTCTCTCTCGCGTCTGGACTTTCTTGGGATTTACATACATATATATGGAAAACGAGAGAGGGAAAGCGATGGAAGGGGAATCTGGTAGAGGCAGAAGGCAAGGGAGATTTCTGGGACGGCTGTGATACAATAATGTGGCATTTTTTTTTCTTTCTTTTGTGTTCTGTTTTATGCTCCGCTTGAGTTTAAAAGGTTCTGGATCGACTTTTCTGTAGTTGTTTCGATGTGCAAGTTGTCCTTGTCTATTTTTTCCCCCCTAAATATTTTTATCTATTTTCTTCTTTTTTTCTTTTTTTACACGTTGTGACTGTTAACGAATATAAATTGACCTGCGTATTTGTATCCAAGGTCATTAAATACTTTTGGCATTGCAAGGTTATAATCAATGCGAGTTACTGATCTACATTCTATGTTCTAAAAGCAAAAATGATTATCATTCTGTGATGATAAATCAGAAGAGTTAAGATAAGTATTGAAAAGAAAACATTTAGGATTCAAACTCACGGAAAAATCACATAACCTTTGTATAGACAGATAACCAATCTATCAAACTGGCATTGGAGGGTCCCGCACTATACCCTTAAGTACTGAAGCTGCCGTGAGTAAAGTATTGAGAGATTTAGGAACAGATCCACCCATGAGTACAGAAGAACGAAACCCTACTTCAAAACAAACCCACT
>NC_061847.1:24199469-24201969 GCF_019202785.1 Penaeus chinensis | reverse complement strand
AAAAGAGGGTAGAGGAAATGAAAGAAAGAAAGAATAAAAGGCAAGAAAAGGAGAAGGCTAAAGAAATGAAGGATTAGAAGGAGATGGAGATGAACGAGATGAAGAAGCAAGTATTGAGTAAGACAGAAATAGAAAATAGATAAATAAATATGTGAAGGAAAATCAAGATGTGAGTATGAATTATTCAAGAGTTCGGAGATTATATTTATTTTCATCGATCTATGAAAGCTTGGCTCTTACCTTCTTTTAGTGTGTGATGAAAGATCAAAATTACTAAGGGATTTATGAATATGCAGTAATTCCTAGTGGTATGATTTTTGAAATTTAACTTTGATGAGTTTTCGGAAAGCATAATATTGGAATAACGAGAATAAGGTAACTATATATTGCTCAGATGTTTTTCCTTTTATTTATCTTTTTTTATACAAGCATGAAAAAGAATTGGCATTTTTTTTAAGATTAAGGAAGTTGTTATCATCACCATCAATATGTTTAGAAAAAAAAAAAAAAAAATTATAACGATGACAAATATCTAAATAATCGCAATAATGATTATACAAAAAAAAGTGAGAATGAAATTAGCACTGAATAATAAACAAACAAAATAAGAAAAGAAAAAAACCAAAATAAAAAACAAAGAAAAGAAAGACAAAAGGGGAACTGAAAGGAAGGAGAGAGAAAAAGGAAAATGCTTTAGTGAGTTATAAAACAAATAAAAAGGGAAAGAAAAAAAGAGGAACAATATTCGGAAACAAAGGGAAGAAAAAAGAAGAGAAAGGGAGAAATAAACGAGAAAAAGAAAGTAACAGAGAGGTGAAAGAGCTTTCTTGTGTCCCGAAGCCGAGGGAGAAGTCGAAATAGGTCGGAATTGTGTTGTTTTGAGCCTTGATATGAGGTCCGCGTGGGCCTTTTGTCTCCCCCGCTCTTGTGCGCCCACTCGTCTCCATACGCAGGTGAATGTCTCTCTTTCTCTCTATCTCGGCCTTTCTCTTTATCCCCATGTATTGCTGTCTGTCTTCTTCCCTCTCTCTCTCTCTCTCTCTCGCTCTCTCGCTCTCTCTCTCTCTCTCTCACTCTCTCTTTCTCACTCTCGTCTCCATACGCAGGTGAATGTCTCTCTTTCACTCTATCTCGGCCTTTCTCTTTATTCCCATGTATTGCTGTCTGTCTTCTTCCCTCTCTCTCTCTCTCTCTCTCACTCTCTCTTTCTCACTCTCGTCTCCATACGCAGGTGAATGTCTCTCTTTCTCTCTATCTCGGCCTTTCTCTTTATCCCCATGTATTGCTGTCTGTCTTCTTCCCTCTCTCTCTCTCTCTCTCTCTCTCTCTCGCTCTCTCGCTCTCTCTCTCTCTCTCTCACTCTCTCTTTCTCGCTCTCGTCTCCATACGCAGGTGAATGTCTCTCTTTCACTCTATCTCGGCCTTTCTCTTTATTCCCATGTATTGCTGTCTGTCTTCTTCCCTCTCTCTCTCTCTCTCTCTCACTCTCTCTTTCTCACTCTCGTCTCCATACGCAGGTGAATGTCTCTCTTTCTCTCTATCTCGGCCTTTCTCTTTATCCCCATGTATTGCTGTCTGTCTTCTTCCCCCTCTCTCTTTCTCTCTCTCTCTCTCTCACTCTCTCTTTCTCATTCTCGTCTCCATACGCAGGTGAATGTCTCTCTTTCTCTCTGTCTCGGTCTTTTTTTTTATCCTCATGTATTGCTGTCTGTCTTCTTCCCTCTCACTCTCTATCTCTCTCTATCGCTCACTCTCTCTCTCTCTCGTTCTCTCTCTCTTTCTCTCTTGCTCTATATCGTTTTATCTATGTGTTTCTCTTTGTGTTGGGTTCAGTTACATGATGGTGATTACCATTTACAGAATAGTATGAAGATGTGACATTTCTTGCTAATTATAAATGTATACTTTTAATCTCTATGTCCGTGCTAATATTCAGCTGTCATCATTACTATCGCTATTTTTATGGGTTAATAAACTTTCTCTCTCTCTCAATAATTCAATAATTTGATATTGATTACAATCTGCAGAATAGTCTCAAGAAAGTTACATCTTGATATTTACTGCATGAGAGGGGGAAAGGGAAATGAAGAATATGAAAAAAATAAAGAAAGAAAGAAAGGAAGAGAAGAAAGAAAAGGAGAAAGAGAGGAAGGATGAGAAGGGTGTGGAGAAGAACGGGAAGGAGAAGAAGCAAGTAGAAGGAAAAGAAATGATTCGAATTATTCAGAAGAAATTGTAATAAAGTAAACTCGCAAAACATAACCATTCATATTATTTCTATATATTTTCCTTTTTCTTTTCATTCATCTATGAAAGCTTGGCTCTTACCCTCTTTTGATGTGAGATGAAAGGTCAAAATTGCTAAGGGGTTTATGAATCTGCATTAATTCCTCGTGGTATGAAGTTGAACTCTGATGTGTTTTCAGAAAGCAATATATTCGAATAACGGGAAGAGGATAAATATTTTTTTCAGGACAGCCTCTTATTATCATAAGCAAGA
>NC_061847.1:24139469-24154469 GCF_019202785.1 Penaeus chinensis | reverse complement strand
CATTGCAATTTTTTTGTCATTTTGTGCTTTCGTGTTTAGTTTCATTTGTATCATTTGCAATAAAGGTTCACAGTATAGTTCTGCGAATATTCTAGTTCGGAAATCTCTCTCTTCCTCTCTCCATCTAGCTGTATATCTATTTATTATATGTCTGTCTGTCTAACTGTGTCTGTCTCTCTCTCATACTCTTCATCTTTCTAGCTATCTATCTAGCAATCATTCTATTAGTCTCTCTTTCTCTTTATCTCTCTGTCAGCTTATCTATCATTCTCTTTCTCTCTTCATCTTTCTATCTATCAGTCAATCTAATAGTCTCTCACTCTATCTATTTGTCAATTTATCTCTCTCTCTCTCTCTCTCTCTCTCTCTCTCTCTCTCTCTCTCTCTCTCTCTCTCTCTCTCTCTCTCTCTCTCTCTCTCTCTGAGTCTAGCCGCCGTAGCGATCGAACGTGTTTTGCCTCCTCTCCGCCGCAGCCAAACAGCTCAGCAACCCATGCCGTCTCATGATCCCGCAAAGTCAGAGGGCAACCTGACTACCCTCCCCGGGTCGAAGGGGGCCAGGCAGGGGGCTTCCCCGGTGCCTCCTCGGGCAGTTAGATCTTTACCCCAAAGTGAACGGGTACCCTTGGCCCAGGGTATGATGCCCCCTCCCCAGGGGAACGGGGCCTCCGCCCAAGGCAACGGGCCCCACGGCAGCGTGGGTCAAAGCTGCCCCCCCCCTCCCCGCCGATGATAATGGGCACCCCCTCGACAGCCGGGGTCAAGGCTGCCCCTCCGCCCAGGGTACAGGGCTATTTAACAACCCTGACATCCCTTCCAAACACAGCATGAAAACAGTGACGACATTGACAACAGGTATTACAACAAAAAAGCAGTGTATCCATTAGGCAGCATAACAATAGTGCTGAACAAAGAGAGCATGGGCAAGGATGGTCTTGTACGACCATATAAAGAAGTTGTACAGCCCTGAAGAAATTAATCAGGCTCACAATTTCATTTTAGACACATCGGAATCTAGAAAACCAAGGAACACGACACGTGACATCAAAAGATGATAATGGTCATCGTGCATACAATGATTGATCGGTGTTTGAACAACAACAAATTAGTGTTTGCAACGACAACAAACATTCCAACTACAGATTGGTAACCACCAAAAAAATCCACTCTTCGTGAAAATTTTCCACAAACCAAGTCACCAAGGCACCCAGACACACAACTCAAGATATCGTCAAAAACAAGATAGACTTGCTGATTGGAAAGTTCTGTGACAAGCAGTCCACCATCAACAAATTGCTTGGCCAAGACGTGATGCCTACTCAGAAGCAGGAATGCGAAGAGGAAGCATCACTCGCAGCAGATTCACCCCCCTCTCTCCAAACCCCGTCCTCCCTCCCCTCCCCTGCCCACGGCCAGTCTTCCTACCAACCCTTCCCTTTCGCACCCCCTCCCCCTGTGAGAACGTCTTATACCTCCACCCTGCAAAATCATGAACACTCACACACCCTTCCCCCCCATACAACCTCTACGCCTGTGCCCACCATCCCTGCGAGCACCCCACCCCCACCCTCCCCCCGCGAAACCTCCTCTCCTTCCTATCCACCCGCCCCTAGCCAACTGACCCACGACCTTGCCTCCGAGCCAGCTCCCCCTCGCCCGGCACCACGCCCGGCACCACGCAAGCGCTTCCCACACAATGCTGAGGCATCGGTTCCTAAGATGAGAAACGAGGCATCGACGCAAGTAACACCGAGGAGAAGCTATATAAAGAACAGCAAAAGGAAGAACAAAGAATAAAATCTTTCACCCAACCGCCAGTGGGACGACGCAACACACCACCAAGTGCCTAGAGTCCCTGCCTCCTCTACTACCCCCCCACCACCACAGGGGCCCACGGTCGTTGTCAACATTACAGAACGACCGGAAGGGCAACAAACAAACGAGCAGGACATGGAAGGTTTCGTCACCGTCACGTCCAGAAAAGGGAGAAGTAAAGCACACGAGGAGCGCCAAACATCCAAACCACTACAAGGTAGTGTACTTATACATCACTAGTTATCACCCGGACACAGAGGAAGAAGACGTAGAAGACTTCCTTACCAAAGAATTTGAAAATATATAAAATGCAAAAACATATAAGACAAACATGATACATCAATATAATTCTAGTTTCACAGTAACTAGCAGAGACAAAGTCATACACCCAGAACTCTTCACAAATGCAGATGTTTTCCCTAAACATATTAAAGTATTTTTGAACAAAAACAAGTACAAGAACGAACAGATTGTTTGACGCACTCACACAATCAGCAAAACCAAGGGTCACATCATGCTATTCAATTAAAAGAGAACATATCAATGCACAATCTCCCCTTGGTCACTTTGAAGAAATTGAAATGATGATCACGGAGAGAAATGTCGACATCCTTTGCAGTAGTGAAACAATTGATAGATGTGATGCAGGGCGAGGTGGAGGAGTATGCATATACGTAAAGGACAGTTGTAAATAATACAGCTGTAGAGGACATTTGGGTACCTGTACAAAGTAGTATGTACCCCTCCTTCATTACTGGTACAATCTATAGACACCCGAATGCTACAGCTGAAACATTTGACTACCTCCGAGATGTTTTTAGAGAAATGTAAATGAAAAGAATTATTTTTTTTCATCTTAGGTGACTTAAACGATGACCTATACAAATCTAATGCAAAATTAGCCGGAATCATTAAGAAAAACAAATTAAATCAGCTTATTAATAAACCTACCAGGCTCACAAAACACACCTGATCCATGCTAGACATCATTATATCAAATAGACTTGACCTCATTACATATACATATCATTAAGAAAAACAAATTAAATCAGCTTATTAATAAACCTACCAGGCTCACAAAACACACCTGATCCATGCTAGACATCATTATATCAAATAGACTTGACCTCATTACATATACTGACATTATACCTTGCCTAATTGCAGACCACGAACTTTTAACTATGACAGTAGATATAAAGAGACCCAAGCGACAACCAGTCATAAAAAAACTTGATCGTGACCTGACAAACTACGACCCCCAATCACTTTGTCAAAATATTAGTGCCAGACAATCGACCTTCTCAGAGATTCTTACAACAGATGACGTTAAAAAACAAGTAAACATTATCTCGAAAGTACAAAAAAATAGCATAGATACCACTGCTCCACTTAAAACCAAAACTGTTAGACGTACCCCCGTCCCATGGTTAAATGAGGACATCAAGAGAGCTATAAATGACCGAAGCAACACTCACACATTTCTTAAAACAAATAGAACTGATATCGCCTTTCGTTCTGAGTATATACACAAAAAAAGAGGAATGTTAAAACATTAATCCAATCAGCAAAAACAATTTGTTTGCAAAATAAGTTCAATGACTGTAAACACGACGCCAAAGAAACAACAACAGATGACGTTAACAAACAAGTAACCATTCTCTCGAACGTACTAAAAAATAGCATAGATGCCACTGCTCCACTTAAAACCAAAACTGTTAAAACGTTAGCACCAAAGAAAAAACACCACACAGACACGTCCCTAGATTCCCTAAGTAATATAGAATATCTAAACGACTACTTCGCAAATATCGGTAGACTCACCTATGAACAGACAGCTACTTCCTTGGCCCCACAAAAGCACAACCAGGACAAGGCTCTCAACAAATGCTTTCAGACCACAGCCAATTGGAGTGGAAACAGTCTTAACAATAAAACACTTACGTAAAACAAATGCCTGTAGGTGTGGATAACATTGGTTTTCGATTCATCAAAGAAAGCTTACCCGCATCCATGTCACCGGTACCTGCCCATCACTGTGGAAACATGGCATCATAACACCCATTTTCAAATCAGGAGATGAAGAACAACTGACAATTATCGTCCTATCACTCTACTCCCAGTTATATCTAAAGTGCTAGAAAAAATTGTTGCAAATCAACTATCAACATTCTTAGAATGCAATCCCCTTATTTCCGAAACACAACATGGGTTTAGAAGTTACCTATCCACTGAAACAGCTTTACTAAAAATCACAAACAAAATTTATGATAACATAGACAAGAATCAAATAAATCTACTTACATTGTGTGATCTGTCAAAAACATTTGACAGTATCAGCCGTAAAGTCCTGCTTAACCAAATGAAAAATCAAGGAATAGACAACTATTGGTTCAGAAGTTATCTATTCACATGAATGCAGTCAGTCAAAATTCGTAATAATATGTCAACTCTTTCAGTGTCCCACAAGGCTCCATATTAGGCCCGATCTTTATATTGCAAACAACTGTCTCCTTGTCCAATATGCTGATGATTCTCAGGTTCTTCACGCTGCCCCTGTAAGCAATTTATATGGATTGATAAGAAATAAGTAACAAACTCTTACAGAAGCAAAGATGCATTTTGACAACAACGGCTTCAAGCTAAATCCCGATAAAACTCAATGCATCTTTATAGGCAGTCGGCAAAAAATAGCCAAAATCCCCATAAACACAATCATAGAATATGAAGGCCACCATATCAAACCAAGCATTTCCTGTGAAATATCTAGAGTATACATAGACAGATAAATGACTTTCGAAACACACATAGACAGCATTCACAAAAAATGGGCACTGATATACTTAAATCACATTAAAAACAAAATCCCCGCTGAGACGTGAATTATTGTTGTACAAACACTTGCACTAAGCATTATAAACTACTCTTCCAACATATGGGGCTAAACCAACAAAACTAAACATGACCACATAAATAAACATAACCACATAACCCCCACTTAAAAAAAAAAAAAAAAAAAAAAAAAAAATATATATATATATATATATATATATATATATATATATATAGTTAAAAGTTCCTAATAAATGTAAATTTGATACATGTATACTCATCCAAACCAGGCAGATTAACTCTCTGCACGTCAAAAGATCATAGACGGAAACAGGGTCAAGGCAAACGCAAATCCGAGGACCCGAGATCTGGAACAACCTTCCGCAAAACATTAGAAACATCTCTAACCTGAATACTTTCAAAAATGAATTCAAGGAGTATCTCTTAAATTGTCAATGGCATAAGGCATTTACATGTAAAGCCAAACCATGTAACTCTATTTCTAATGATGTGACCATCATATTCTATTTAATTTTATTTTATATCTCCTCCACCAAAGTATTTGCTATTGTTTCTACTTATTCTTTATTTCTGTACAAAAAGATCCATTGTAATGGAATAAAGTGGTTTGCCTTGACTTGACTTCACTCACTCACTCACTCACTCACTCACTCACTCACTCACTCACTCACTCACTCACTCACTCACTCACTCACTCACTCACTCACTCCTCGCCGGGAGATGTAAACAAAGCATCGGAGTGTGCTCTCCTATTTTTCCCTGTTCCCTGCTGTATTCAGACCTGCCAGACATCTGCTGCTGTTACAAGCACTGTATAGGTCTGCTGTATTCCTGAAGGAAGTTTGCTAAAATGTAGTTGTGGACTTAGCCTGTAAAGTAGGGTGGAAAATAAGTTTTTGTGTCCAGGCCCTTCTGATCGGTGTTGCCCGCCATTGCCCATGCGCAGAGCGTAGGCCGTGACGTATTGGTGACGTCATGTGCTGATCCTGTGCCCTAGCCGAGGCAGATATTATGGATTATACAGGACCTGCTACCCTCGCTGACATGGATGCTGATCTAGCACTGAGTACCGAGGATGATATGCGCCAGGAAGACTGGCCGTCATTACCACCTCAGGTTGAAGAGACAGACACGAGGCCGATCGCCGTGCCCCGACCCTATACTTCCAGCAAGCGGCCAATGGACTCCACCTCGGACACTCACAGCGAGCCCTTTGTCTCCCGCTGCCAAAACAACCAGACGCAGGGGTTCGCCGCCTTGTGTTACGCATGATGTGGCCCCCGACCCCCGTCCTCTGCCGCGTCATAACGCATCACATAGGCCTACCGCTTTTCCAGCATTTGCTTCGCGAGCAGAGTATATCAATCTCGCATTTAGAGATAACCCAGGAGTGGATATAAAGCTTCGATGGCTGGCTGAGGTAAACCGTGCAGTCAGTCTGGATCGGAATCTTGCTGAGGTCAAGATGTCAGCAGTGACGTCTCATTTTGTGTATGTGTCTAGGAACCGTCAGGATATTATAAACAGTGTTACAAAGGGATTTTTTTTTTTGGCTCTGCAGCTTGATAAGCAAGATTCTCGCAAGAGGCCTCGCAAATATTCCACCTTTCTCCTCACACGGTATCCTGTTAGTGTCGATCCCTCCAAGGCCAAAGAACTACCTGGTATTTATTCCGCTCGACGGTTTCATCAGAATGGTATACCAATTAATCGACTTGTTATTATCTGGAGTCTCCCTGAGGCGCCTCCGCCAACAGTTACCTTCAGTTTTCTTCCGTGCCTCCCATCCTGTGAATTACGCAAGATGCGGGGTGAGCAACCATGGTGTTACAAATGTTGAGGCCTTAGGCACATTTCCCGACACTGCACTGCATCTGAAAAGTTATTTGTGACTCGCAATCTGCCCTTCGTACCCTCTCCTCGCAAAGCCTGAAGCCCGTATCCTAGTAAATCAAATACTGCGCCATCTAGTCACAACCATTGGACATGCACTTGTAATACATTTCCTATGATTTCCCTCGCATGTTGGAGGAACAGCGAATAATGTTGTAGACCGTCTTGCCAAAGCTGCCTTTCGGCTTGCTTTACCTGCGGCTGACGCCTCGCCAGCAACCCTCTCCCAATACAAGCGGAAGATACGTGTTTCCGCTCACTTGTCAACCACCTGGCGCAGGAACGCCAAGCGGCCAGCGAACGTAAACATCAAGCATTACGACCACTTTGCCGCTCATCCCTACAAATACAGACGCCGAGATCTGTTGGTAAGAAGACCCAATGTGGTGGCTGCCCGGCTCCGGTTAGGCTACAGACCAGTGTGGCAGGTGGGCGAGTCAGAGGACATGGTCCAGTACTCATCGTGTAAGTTGTGTGACGCACACCTACAGCATTACTGCCTCGAGTGCCCAAAAGTTGCTGATGTCATATCAAAGAGAGACTCTTATTTTTAGACGTCTGCAAGTTCTTATTAGCAGAGGACAATCTAGATGTAATACTTTTGCAATACCCATATTTTGGTGGCTGTTAATATTTCACCCGAGCTTCCATTGTTTATCCTTCATGTATTTATTTCATCTTCCCTTCTACATTTGATTTATAGCGTGACCTGCGTGTCATGAATACTCTGTAGCCAACGTTTAATTTGTGTTGTAAAGGCTTGTCGCTCACTGAGCTAAATAAATTAATGAAAACAAAACAATCTCTCTCTTTCTCTCTCTCTCTCTCGTCTCTCTCTCTCTCTCTCTCTCTCTCTCTCTCTCTCTCTCTCTCTCTCTCTCTCTCTCTCTCTCTCCCTCTCTCCTTTTTTATATCACTTTCTTTCTTTCTGATCCATTCGCTCCTCTCTTCCTCTCTCCCTCCTTCTTTCTCACTCTCTTATCTCTCTTAATCCTGGATATTTCTGCTTCCAGCTCAGTTAAATATCTTACAGCAGAAAGAAAGAAATGAAATATCAACTTGCAACAGCAGCGGCTACACTTGATAACAAAAAGCCTCTTATACTTAATGTAATGAAATTCTGCAATAAACTATGCACTGACAACAAAGTGTATGTTCTCGAATAAGAAAAAAAAGACAGATGCATCAAGTTCCCGTGAACGATGAAATAAAATCAAAACATGCAACTAATGAACACGTTTGCAACATCAAAGTGATTTTTCATTTTGTATTTTTTGACAAATTAATGTGGAAATTGGATGGAAAAACAAAGAATTATTCCCAGGGATGTATAATCATTTTGCGAATAACTTTGATGTAGATGATTATGTATTTCTCCATCTGGTATTAAAAACTCTCTTTCGGTGTATGCTTATAATATCCAGATAATATATATCTTCCTACAAACCTTTTTTTTTTCTTCTGTCAATCCATTTCTCACTCTCTCTCTCTCTCTTTCTCTTTCTCTTTCTCTTTCTCTCTCTCTCTCTCTCTCTTTATAATAGCATATCTAAAGCAAAGGAAATTCATCTTTGTAAAATCTTACCAAGAATGCCACACTATATTCTCATTATTTATTATTCATTATATATTATTCATTATTAAGTTAATATTTAAATAGTTTGAATTAGCAAATTATAGGTATTAGTGATAGGGACCCGTGACCACTTTAACATTTTAATGTTCTAATTCATACTGACCAACACAAGAATAATACAGAAACTTAAGTGATATAGTAGTAAGGTGGTGGAAATAAGACTAGGAAACAAAAAGATGGAAATACAATTGAATAAACAGTAATAGTCGCAGTTAACGAGGGGGGTGTTCCCTGAAAACACACCCTGGTCCTAGCCCCCGGGCAGAAGAGACGTGTTTGTGTGCCCACCCGAGGGGGTATTGTGCTGAGAGACAACCCATCCTGGGTAAGGATATTATATCCTGTTCAAAACTGTGAAAGTGAAGTGCGGTAAGGTGATGTGAAGTGACAGTACAAGGCCAGTATCTAATGAGATTGTACGAAGGGATCAAGTTCGGACGCAGAGATACGCTGCCTTTCCTGCTGGCCGTTGTCGTGCCTGCTGGCCGCCGCCTATCCTTTTGGCCGTTGTCGTGCCTGCTGGCCGCCGCCTATCCTTTTGGCCGTTGCCGTGCCTGCTGGCCGCCGCCTATCCTGCTGGCCGCCGCCCTGCCTGCTGGCCGTTGCCGTGTCTGCTGGCCGCCGCCTCTCCTGCTGGCCGCCGCCTTGCCTGCTGGCCGTCGCCTTGCCTGCTGGCCGCCTCCCTGCCTGCTAGCCGCTTCTGCTCGCCGGGTGCTGTCTGTGTCTGCAGTTATATGTACGCCGCCGTTTACTATATAATTTATATGTTGTGAGGGTTGTGTTGGTCACACTATTTAGAAAAGGTTACTATAGGGGTATATTTTAATACATTGGTTAAAATGTTCTGGTATTTCCATTCTCTCCCGCAAGTGAACAAATGAGCTATAAGTAAAAGGTGAACCACGGAGAAGGTGCAAGGATTGGTAAACGGCCCAGACCAGTCGTTAATTAATTATTAAGCCGAAATTAGCGGCCTTCACATTTGGTAGCAGGGCGTTCCCTTTTCACTGCTTTATTTGTTCAGTTGACGAGGTAGAAATGCCAGAACATATGTCAGGACTTCTAGGCTTAATTTGGCATTATTGATCACTAAACTCCTTTTCATGTATTTGTTGTTTGTGCGAATTAAACGGATGGAAACTGTGCGAAGACAGCTAGGGGTAAATTGCCAATTGCAGAGTCAAGTCGTGTGGAGAATGGCTGTGTGGAATCGCGTCAGTGGAACCAGCAGCTGAAAGACTACACAATTATAGGTTAGAATGGCAAAGTGTAGATGATATAAGTAGGGAACTAGTGAGAGTGTATGGGAAGAAACAGTCAATTTGGGAATTGTACGAGAGGATGGCTGATAGGAAGCAACAAGGCAACGAAATAGTTTGGGAATTTTCGGATGCGCTGCTTGAACTAAACGAGGAGCTTAGGCATAGTGGGAATGGTATGGATGAAAGGACGATTGGCGAGTGTTTAGCGAGAAATGTGAGAGTACATGCATTAGGGTTGAAACTGAAGGACAGAATGGAGCAACGACCAAATGACTCGCTAGACGAATGGATTGAGTGGATAGCGACGAGGGAATGTGAATGGAAGGGTTTCACGCAGAGGGAAAGTGAAGATGTGAAAATAGCAAGTGAAAGAGAGGGGAAAGAAAGGAGATGTTATATATGTGGGAGAAATGATCATGTTGCAGCATGGTGCCGAAGTGGGAGAAATAAAATTGGGTATGATAATAAGAGATATTGGAATGATAGAAGCCAACAGTATGTCAACATTCAACAGAGGGTAGAAACGAACGGAATGGGGAGAACGGCGGAAAACTAGCGAGGCCCGACGGGAGAAAAGCCCACCACACCGGGGGCCTCATGAGCATGATTATCACGAAGTGAATGGTGATATGAACGGGATTACTATTTAGTAGCAAGAGTAAATGCGGGGGGGGGGGGGGGGGGGGGGGGGACTTGAACATGTAAGCGCAAACCCCTAGAGTTATGTTATAGTCAGAGGAGTGGAAATAGTCGGTTTGTGTGATACGGGAGCAGAAGTGCCTTTAATTAGTAGCAACATCTACGAAAATTACTTGCGTGTAAGATCGGCAGAAGGAAGTTTATTAAGCTGTAAAGGTAAAGTAACTACAATAGTAATCTGTGGCCTTAAAGTAGAGAATGTCATGCTACAGGTGTGTGATTTCACGGGGGACACAAACAGTTGTTTGTTGGGAATGAATGTCTTGTCGGAAGTGGCGGAAGTGTGGCCTGTTATGTACAAGTTAGGTAAAACCAGTGTAAGTAATAATGAATGGCAGGAGTACATAAAGGAAGTAAGAGAAGTGAGTAAACTAAGTCTGAAATGTGATTGGGGATATGCGTTAACGGGGAAAAGGCAAATCCCCATCATTCCAGCAGGTAGCGTGAGATTGGTGCCTGTGTGGATTCCGCAGTTAAGACAAATGAGGGATCAAGAAGTATTAATTAAACCGTTAACGGGGGAAGATGAAGGTTGGGTGCCAGAAGGGGTAGTGTCACTGCCTATTACAATCTGCGTGAAGAATGGGAAGAGTCATGCACTCATAGCTAATTTGTCAGAGAAAATGTGCAAATTAAGAAGAAATTGGCGGGTGGCTAAAGTAGTAAAAGCAGAAGAAATAGAAGTAAAAGACGTCAGAGGATGTGAAGTAGAAAGTAATGTAGTAGATTTTTACAGGGGATTAAAATATGCCAGGAAAATTTAGATAGCAATCAAAAATCATCTGTAGAGAGACTATTGTATGAATCACGCAAGGCGGGATTACACCCAGTGTAAGTCCCTATTCGGCAGCAGTAGTTGTTGCAAGAAAGGACCAATCACTAAGACTGTGCATTGATTACCGCCAATTGAGTAAATTTACTATCAGAGATGGATTCCCCCTCCCAAGAATTAATGAAACCGTAGAGGTATGAGCAGTTCAGAAATATTTTTTCCACATTAGATTTAGCTGCGGGGTACCATCAGATAGAAGTGCATCCAAGGGATCAACAGAAAACGGCTTTTAGCACGCCATTCGGTCATTATGAATACAAGCGCTTGCCAATGGGGTTGTCAAACAGCCCTAGTACATTTCAGCGGTTCATGGACAGGATGGACAGGATATTAGGGGATAAAATTTTTGCTACACAGCTTGTTTATCTTGACGACGTTATCGTTTTCAGCAAGACGGTTGAAGATCATATAGTGCGTTTACAGGATTTGTTTGTTTGGATGAGAAAATACGGACTTCAATTTAAACCTAATAAATGTGTATTGTTTGCAAATGAAGTAACTTATTTGGGGTATCTTATATCAGAAAAGGGCACAAGTACAGTTCCGAATGAAGCAGCTGCAGTACAGTCATGGCCGGAACCAAAAACTATGAGAGTCGTCGGGGCATTCATCGGATTTTGTTCCTTTTATAGAAAATTTTGTAAAACACTTTGCTCAAAAGGCTGCACCGTTACATTGTCTAATGTCGGGGGACTCGCGCTGATCTATCGTCAATGAATGGGATAGTAAATGCGAAGAAGCTTTTGACGAATTAAAAACAATGTTAACGAGTTTTGTTTTGGAGACCAATGCAAGTTTCAAAGGGTTAGGGGGAGTATTTCCCAAAAGACGACGGGAAATTGCACCCTATATGTTATGCGAGCAGAGGTTTAAGAAGATCGGAAAAGAACATGGTAAACTGCAGTTCTCGGAAGTTGGAATTACTGGCGCTAAAATGGGCAATCTGTGATAAATTTAAAGGATTCTTTAGCGGGAGGGAATTCGTGGTTTACACAGATAATAGCCCGTTAAGCTACTTAGAAACATCAAAATTAGGAGCAGTGGAAAGTAAATGGTTAAATGAATTGCAGCAGTTTAATTTCGAAGTAAAGTACAAACCAGGATCGAATAACACCATCGCGGATGAACTGAGTAGATTACCAGAGAATACGGAAGATGATGATATAGAGGAAGAGTACACGGCCACGGCAGTAACCAAGGAAAATGAGGGAGAACTGTGGTCAAAGGAAGAGCTGATGTTTGCACAGAATGAGGATAAATGTTTTAGGGCCATAAAATCACTTTTGAAAGAAGAAATGACTAACTGTGAAAAAGAGGACTGGTTGAAAGATGCAATTTTTCGGAAGCTGTACAGGGATAGGGAGAAGCTGATAGTTTAATATGACATAGTGTGACACAGAACGAATGCGGGGGTGAACCTTTGGAGAATAAGGCCTGTATGACCACCCAAATTGCTAAACTTATTATTACGTGCATGCCATGATCAGTTTGGACATCAGGGGAGAAACGGAACGTTCTTTTTTATAAAATCTCGTGGATATTGGCCAGGGATGTGGAAACACGTAGACAATCATGTGGGACAATGCGAGAGATGTAATATAGTGAAAGATGAAACCTCGAAGCCTAAGGTAATCATGGGGAATATAGAAGCGAGCCGACCGTGGAAGATGCTAGCAATAGATTTAACGGTTTTGGACAAAAGGATGGGGATTGAAAATTTTCTTATAGTAATAGATGTGTTTACACGATATTCGTTTGCATTTTCAACTAAAGATCAAAAGGCAGCTACCGTAGGAAATATAATAAAGGAACACATTTTTAATAAGTTTCAAGCACCTGACAGATTGCTTTCGGATCAAGGCAGAAATTTTCTTATCCCTCTTATCAAACAGCTGTGCAACTGTTATGGAGTAGACAAAGTAAGAACAAGTGCATATCACCCGCAAGGAAACGGATGTTGCAAAATATTTAACCGGACGTTGCACGGACTTTTAGTAACCTTAGATGAAAAGCGAAACAAAATGGCCAGAACATGTATCAGAGCTAGTTGCTCAATACAATTCTACGTCACATGGTACGACAGGCTACTCTCCCTTTCACCTTTTGTTTGTAAGGGAAGCAAAATTGCCACGAGACCCAATTATAATGAATGACCAGGGGGAAACTCCCGATGAATGGGTAACCGAACTGAGATAAATGCAAATGACAATTTTGGAGTTAGCGAAAGAGGCGGAAAATAAACAGAAGCGAATAACTAGGAAACACAAGGATGAGAGAGGGAAAGACACTATCTGGGTAGTTGGCCAGGAAGTATTGTTAGGGAATAACGTTAAACAGGGAAGGTGTAAGATGTAGAATCAGTGGTATGAAAATCGTTGGGTAATAGAAGCAGTTTTAGACCCTAAGGCCGGTGTATATAAAATCCGTTCTTACGATGACCCCAAGGAAGAAAGAGTAGAAAACAGGGTAAATCTTAAAGCAGCTTCTCCATCAAAATCAGTCGACGGAAAACTTTGATGACAATTCTGTAGATCCTAGTTTAAGAGTAGAAGCTAATTCTCCTAATCCTCCTATACCTTTAGCTTCATTTCTATTAGAATTAGCGTGGGATGGTGTTTAAGTTCAGGTGAAGGGATACTTAGACGGATTTAGAGGAATTCCAATTAAAGTTAAAGCAATGAAAGGAAGGCGAAAGAATGAAAGTGTAGGAAGTGAGAAAATAAAGGAGAATGTCCAGCGGGAATAGGAGACTGTTGTATAGATTTTATAGAAGTAAAGTGCGATAGACTGACGCCTCATTAGTAATATTCTGGAAGTGGTAGGTTAATGCATCAGCAAAGCTGACGCCAGGGGTTGTTAAGAGGGAATTGTAGGTCGATTAGAGGAGGACGAGGAGTAGGGATTTGGCGATGGTAAGGATTGGGAAATCAGAGAAATTGATGGGATTCTTACGCTATTTTCCACAGTTAAAACTGGATGGGAAAGAATGGTAGATGTATACAGAGGATGAAATCTTACGCCATTTCTATACAGTTCCATGCTGTAAAATCAGACTGGGTGAGAGGACACACGAAGGAAACTTCATAATTTCTGTACAGTAATATAAGTAAGTCAAATGAAGTGGTAGCTCAGAGTGGAGCTGAGCTCGAAATAAGAAGGGGCGATTGTAAGGGAGTAGATGTGAAGAGCGTAAGATATGAGAGCGCGGATGAATGAAATCTAAAGCAAAGGAGATTTATTTTTGTAAAATCTTACAAAGAATGCCACACTATATACCCATTATTTATTATTCATTATATATTATTCATTATAAGATTGATATTGAAATACTTTGAATTAGCAAATGATAGGTATTTGTGATAGGGACCCGTGACCATTTTAACATTCTAATGTACTAATGACTGACCCACTGACCAACACAAGAATAATACAGAAACATAAGCGATATAGTAGTAAGGTGGTGGACATAAGACTATGAAACAAAAAGATGGAAAAACAATTTAATAAACAGTAATAGTCGCAGTTAACGAGGGGGGGGGGTCCCCTGAAAACACCTGATTCTAGCCCCCGGACAGAAGAGACGTGTTTGTGTGCCCACCCGAGGGGGTATTGTGCTGAGAGACAACCAAGCCTCGGTAAGGATATTATTTCCTGTTCAAAACTGTTTAAGTGAAGTGCGGTAAGGTGATGTGAAGTGACAGTACAAAGCCAGTATCTAATGAGATTGTACGCAGGGATCAAGTTCGGACGCAGAGATACGCCGCCTATCCTGCTGGCAGCCGCCGTGCCTGCTGGCCGCCGTCTATCCTGCTGGCCACCGCCGTGCCTGCTGGCCGCCGCCTATCCTGCTGGCCGCCGCCTATCCTGCTGGTCGCGGCCTATCCTGCTGGTCGCGGCCTATCCTGCTGGTCGCGGCCTTGCCTGCTGGCCGCCGCCTGACTGCTGGCCGTCGTCTTGCCTGCTGGCCGCTTTTGCTCGCCGGATGCTGTCTGTGTCTGCAGCTATCTGTA
>NC_061847.1:24074469-24076969 GCF_019202785.1 Penaeus chinensis | reverse complement strand
GTTCGAAACGTTGGAAAATATGTAGAAATTTAACATAGGCAACCTAAATTAGTTTCCTATTATATTTTTTTAGTTAGTTCGAGAAATTTCGAGAGATTGTGATAACGGTGAGCATGTATTCCCTTCTTCCCTCCTTCCTTCTCCCCCATTCTACCCCTCCTCCCCCTCCTTCCCCTCCCTCCTTCCCCCCTTCCTTCCTCCGCCCTCTCCTCCCTCCTCCTCCCTCCTCCCCTTCCTCCTCCTCCCTCCTCCTCCCTCCTCCCCCCTCCTCCTCCCTCCTCCCCCTCCTCCTCCCTCCTCCTCCCTCCTCCTCCCTCCTCCCCTCCTCCTCCTCCCTCCTCCTCCCTCCTCCCCCCTCCTCCCCCCTCCTCCTCCCTCCTCCTCCCTCCTCCTCCCTCCTCCCCCCTCCTCCCCCCTCCTCCTCCCTCCTCCTCCCTCCTCCTCCCTCCCCACGAGAAAGCGAGAATTCTCCCGTGTGATGCAATGCAGGAGAAACAGCCGTGTTGATGTTGTCGCCTTGAGTGTTTGCACAACGACAAGAGCGACGATGAGAGGGAAATGGAATTATGCTGGGAGAACGAAGAGAGGAATAAGCATATGGGGAGAAAAAGGAGGGGAGAAGAGAAATAAATAAGAGGGGGTTGGGTGATGGAGGGAAGAAGGGAAGTAAATAAAGGAAGGCGAAGGAGGGAAGAAGAGAATAAGATAAAGGATGACGAATGAGGGGAGAAGGGAATTGAATAAAGAAGGGCGAAGGAGGGGAGAAGGGGATTCAATAAAGGAGGGCGAAAGAGGGGTGACGGGAAGTAAGAAAGGGGAGGGCGATGAGGGGAAGAAGGAGACAAGAATGAAAAGCCGAAACGAAGGAAAACTTAAATAAATGGAGAAAAGAATAGGGAAGAGGGGAGTAAACAAATGAGAGTGGAGGAGAAAAAAAGAAGAAAGAAAGATAGAGTAAAGAAGAGGGGAAGGAAGAGATAGAAGAAGGAGGTAGAAGGAAAGTAGTTAAAGGAAGGTGAAAGAAGGAAATGAAGTAGGCAGAGAAGAGATAAGAAAATAGGAGATAAGAAATCAAAAAAAGGAAAGAAGAAGGACACGGCGAAGGAAGAGTTAGAAAAGAATGAGAAGTGAAAAGGAGAGAAGAGTAGTTATGAAAAAGACGATAAAAGGGGAATAGAAAATATAAAAGAACAACGAGCGAAAGTCGGATGATTTAATTGAATTAGAGAAGACGGAGAAAACGGGAGATTAAACGAAGGAGGGTGAAGGAGATGAGAAAAAGAATAAGGAGGAAGATAGGTTATACATACAAAGAATAACAAAGTATGGTAGAGACAAACAGGCAAAGAACAGAGAAGAAAGGAGAAAGCAAGTAAGAAAATAACAGCGAAGGAAGGAGGAGGCAAGCGAACAGATGACAGCGAAGTAAGGAAGAGAGAAACAAATATCATACAGCGAAGACAAGAAGCAGCAAGTAAGCAGATAACAAAGGGAGAGACAACGAAACAGATAACAAAGAAGGAAGGGAAATAGAAAGAACCAGATAACAACGAAGAAAGGAAAAGCAAAGATCGGGGTAACAACAAAGATGTGGAGAAACAAGGAATCAAGTAACAACGAAGAGAGCAGGGAACAAGGAAACTGATAAGAACGAAGAAAAGAAGACAAAGAAACAGATAACAAAAGAAAAAAGGAAAAGCAAGAACCAGATAAGAACGAAGAAAATGATCAACAAAGAACCAGATAACAACGAAAAATATGAAAAACAAGGAATCATATAACAATGGAGAAAATGAGAAACAAGGAATCAGATAACAACGGAGAAAATGAGAAACAAATAACCAGAAAACAGCGAAGAAAAGGAGGAACAAAGAACCAGATAACAACGAAGAAAAAAAGGAACAAAGAACCAGATAACAACGAAGGAGGAACAAAGAACCAGATAACAACGAAGCAAAGGAGAAACAAAGAACCAGATAACAGCGAAGAAAAGGAGAAACAAAGAACCAGATAACAGCGAAGAAAAGGAGAAACAAAGAACCAGATAACAGCGAAGAAAAGGAGAAACAAAGAACCAGATAACAGCGAAGAAAAGGAGAAACAAAGAACCAGATAACAGCGAAGAAAAGGAGAAACAAAGAACCAGATAACAGCGAAGAAAAGGGGAAACAAAACAAAAACAGATAACAACGAAGCAAAAGGGGAACAAAGAACCAGATAACAGCGAAGAAAAGGAGAACAAAGAACCAGATAACAGCGAAGAAAAGGAGAAACAAAAAAAAACAAAACAGATAACAACGAAGCAAAGGAGGAACAAAAAACCAGATAACAACGAAGCAAAGGAGGAACAAAGAACCAGATAACAGCGAAGAAAAGGGGAAACAAAAAAAAACAAAAAAACAGATAACAACGAAGCAAAAGAGGAACAAAGAACCAGATAACAGCGAAGAAAATGAGAAACAAAGAACCAGATAACAGTGAAGAAAAGGAGGAACAAAGA
>NC_061847.1:24029469-24031969 GCF_019202785.1 Penaeus chinensis | reverse complement strand
GTATTGCAAGTAACTCCAAGCTCTATTCACAAACCTAACCATCAAGTCAACAAGCGTTAACCATCCCCGAAGAGCTAAAATCCCAAATACTCCCTGTATTTAATTTTGTAATTCTATCTGTCCATTTAAGGATTGTTTAAAAGATAATTTTCAATGAGTCGCAAATGAAACTGGTGTAAAATTACAGAGAAAGATGTCAGTAAAAGTCAGTAAAAAGTAATACAAATGACCTTTATACAGTTAGTATTTTCAGAGCCATCAAATTTGGTATCAAGAGATTTCTATTGATATCTACTAACGAGCTATAGTCAGCGTCATTAATGAATAAGATAAATATATTGATATTATATTTATCATCACTGTCATTCCTATTGCTATTTTCATTGCCAATGTTATCATTATTATTCTTTGTTATTATCATTATTATTTTATGATCATTTATCATTATTATTCATATTATAATGGTCAACATCACCCGTTTATAAATAATAACTTTAACAATGATTATGAAGAATAATAGTAATATGGAAGTCAATCAAGTAACATGAAAATGCAGTAAAATTGTTGTTTTAGGACACTGAAGTTTATAACCCATAATTTTAGCATGTGATGTGCCATAGACCGTGAGCCATTCAGATCTCCATTAACATAATAATCATATTATTTTTTCATACATGTAGTTTCACGGAACTCTATGTCCGTGAGATTTGACTCGATGGGTTTTTTAAGGTATTCTCAATCAGGTACCTTCACTCCATATTGATGGAAATCCTAGTTGGCCTTTTTTCATTGCAAAAAACATCTTTTATTATTTTTTTTTATTTTTTTTTTTTTGGGGGGGGGTCATTCTAGTTTTTCAATAGTTTTTTTTGTTATTAACGAACCATTAAAAAGATAAACGAATAAAAAATACCATAAATTACTGCACAGACTGACCAGGTCTAATTTAGGGGAGGATCTTATGACATCACATTTAACCAGTGAGAGTGTGCTGTTAAACATGAGATATAGCTAGATACATATATACATGAATTATTTACTCGTTATTGTTAAAAATACCAGAAGTAAAACAAAAATTCCCTTCTTTTATTTACGATATCAAGGAGTTCCTTGCCATCAACAACCGTTAGAATAATCTTTGAAAAAAGTCAATTTCAATTTTGGATTTAACTAGGTTATATGTCCCTTGGCTTTTCGTATGTCCTTCAATCGTATCGTATGTTTCTTAGACTCATTTAAAGCTTTTGGACAATTCTATTAACTTAATCAAGTTTCTGTTACGTTACCTTATTTTGCGACTTTAACATCATCGAATGGTTGAAGATCTGACTATATTTTCTAAAGTTTGTTAACAATAATGAACATCCTCTTCATAGTGCGTGACCTGCTTCATATATGCACGTTCGCCAAAGGCATCAGAGTGAATGCGCATTTATTTCAGCCAATCTTCTCCTCAGTCAGTCTTTTCTCTTCCATGACTAAAGTATGGAATGTACTTGCTAACGATATTGTTTCTGAAGTTGCTATTAATAAACTTAAAAAAAAAAAATCAACAAATTGTTATTGTTATGCTAATTTTTAATCTTTTATCCCTCCTTTCCCCCTTTTTTTTCATATTGCTCACTAGGGGTACTCTGCTTGAGTCTATATATTATTATGATAATAATGATAATAGTAATAGACATAGTAATAGTAATAGAAAATTTGGTAGTATATCACGATCATGTCAGGTTTTGCTAAGTAAAAGTTTAAGTCATTCATGAAAGTTACTAAAATGACATGTGTCTGAGTCTGACTTCGCTGGATTGAATATTGTTCAAAGTGAATCTTTAACACCATGATTAAATCTATAATATTATAAAACCATTAATGTAAAGGTAGTATATCTTGTTTTATATATTATATAATACAGGTAATAAGACCAGTAAATACCTATGATGACTGAAGTAATTGTTATTTAGGACATTGTATGTGAGCATGGACCTCACTCCCAGTTTATGAAGAAAATATATTTTTACTTTATGAAGAACGTTGGATGTACGGTACAAGAAAACAGAAAGTTTAAATATGTGAGCTATATTTGAAAGTTGTCACAACTTTTCGTATCAAAGAGTGGCCGTAATTAATGAAATATGATTTCCGAATCTGTATTTTTTGTCACATTTTTTTTCTAATAATAACATACCAGCATTTTTACAGGATTAATGGTTTTTAAGGGTATGTAAATGAGAAACACAAAAAACATTTTGTTCTCGAAACTTTGTACGTCAGAACATAATCACTTATGAGGCACTCGTGTTTTGTTGCTACCACGTTTAGGGTTTCGGGGTTCCATACTCTCTATTACCTCCCAGTCCCTTCCTCCCCAAAGTTCAACGTGCAGTTAACATACGACATGCAGTTATCCGCGAACTTACCATTCTCGCATTCATCCACATGATGTGTTTATTTTTTATTATCAAAATTGTGATTGTTATTCTTATTGTTAGTACAAGCTTTA